>NC_134484.1:429974620-430154620 GCF_040206685.1 Ascaphus truei | reverse complement strand
CTATAGCAGCGCTGATTACAGATGCAGGGGCTTTGTGCATCTGTTCAGCCCGGCTCAGCGACGCTGAGAGAGGGAGGCCCGGCGCGCACGCTGGAGGAGCAGCACCGGGAGACTGAGAGAGTGAGGTCAGAGAGAGAGAGAGAGGTCAGAGAGAGAGTGAGGTCAGAGAGAGAGAGTGAGGTCAGAGAGAGAGAGTGAGGTCAGAGAGAGAGAGTGAGGTCAGAGAGAGAGAGTGAGGTCAGAGAGAGAGAGAGAGGTCAGAGAGAGAGAGTGAGGTCAGAGAGAGAGTGAGGTCAGAGAGAGAGTGAGGTCAGAGAGAGAGAGTGTGAGGTCAGAGAGAGTGTGAGGTCAGAGAGAGTGTGAGGTCAGAGAGAGTGTGAGGTCAGAGAGAGTGTGAGGTCAGAGAGAGTGTGAGGTCAGAGAGAGTGTGAGGTCAGAGAGAGTGTGAGGTCAGAGAGAGTGTGAGGTCAGAGAGAGTGTGAGGTCAGAGAGAGAGAGAGAGGTCTGAGAGAGAGAGAGAGTGAGAGAGAGAGTGAGGTCAGAGAGAGAGAGAGTGAGGTCAGAGAGAGTGAGGTCAGAGAGAGAGAGTGAGGTCAGAGAGAGAGAGTGAGGTCAGAGAGAGAGAGTGAGGTCAGAGAGAGAGTGAGGTCAGAGAGAGAGAGTGAGGTCAGAGAGAGTGAGTGTGTGTGAGAGAGACACCAACTGCGCACTGCAACTGTTAGGTATGTATATACACCTTTGTTTTTACTTTGGGCGCCGCGTAAAAATCCTGATCGCCTTGGGGAGCCTTGAACCGAAAAAGTTTGGGAACCACTGAGGTACAGAATCTACACACAACGCACAAACACAGCACACACACACATTCACACAACACCAAACACTGCAGACTGCCTCTTCAAACCCCCCCTCCCCTCCACGCCACACATCTCCCTCCCGCAACCGGACCGCGAGGCCGCGGCCTACACTCACACACCATGCCAACGATGTCCCTCCCCCTATCCCGCTACCTCACACAGTGTAGCTCCCGCAAACCGCACAGCACGCCACATCTCCTGCACCTCACACAGCTCCCTACCGCAACCGGACCGCGAGGCCCCCTACCCCGCTACACCATGCCACCAATGTCCCTCCCCCTATCCCGCTAGCTCACACAGTGTAGCTCCCGCGAACCGCACAGCACGCCTCACATCTCCTGCACCTCACACATCTCCCTACCGCAACCGGACCGCGAGGCCCCCTACACCATGCCACCAATGTCCCTCCCCCTATCCCGCTACCTCACACAGTGTAGCTCCCGCGGACCGCACAGCACGCCTCACATCTCCTGCACCTCACACATCTCCCTACCGCAACCGGACCGCGAGGCCGCGGCCTACACTCACACACCATGGCAACGATGTCCCTCCCCCTATCCCGCTACCTCACACAGTGTAGCTCCCGCGGACCGCACAGCACGCCTCATCTCCTGCACCTCACACAGCTCCCTACCGCAACCGGACCGCGAGGCCGCGGCCTACACTCACACACCATGCCACCAATGTTCCTCCCCCTATCCCGCTACCTCACACAGTGTATGACAACACCTACCACTGGAAATCAGATGTTCGTTGAAATAAAATATGTTTTCCTAACTATTTTACTGTCTGTATAATGTACACAACACTCACCCACACAAAACCCCCTCACACACACACACACACACACGCAAACATCCTGTCATTCTATGCCACACACTACACTCAAAAACATGCCATTTTTAACATGTGTATGACCAACAACACGCACTCACACACGTCACACACACAACATGCCTCATACACACACACACGCCATCACACACCAGCAACACACACACATGCTCTCAAACACACCACACACCATGCCACCGATGTCACTCCCGCTATCCCGCTACCTCACACACTCTACCTCCCGCGGAACAACCAGCACGCCTGACATCTCCTGCACCTCACACATCTCCCTCCGCAACCGGACCGCAACGCCGCGGACTACAGTCAAACAGCATGCCACCAATGTCACTCCCGCTACCTCACACACTGTATGACAACACCTACCACTGAAACTCAGCTGTTCCTTACAATAAAATATGTTTTCCTAACAATTTCACTGTCTGTATAATTTATTCTAAAACACTTCTCACACCACCACTCACACACACAACACTCACCCACACAAAACCCCCTCATACACACACACACACACACACGCAAACATCCTGTCATTCTATGCCACACATAACAACAAATCACACCTCACCTTCACCCTCATAATACACACACTACACTCAAAAACATGCAATTTACAACATGTCTATGACCAACAACACGCACTCACACACACAACATGCGTCATACACACACACATGCCATCACACACGCCACATACACACATGCTCTCACACACACCACACACCATCACACACAACACACACACAAATACACAAACACATGCACACACACACGCACTCAGCAACGCCACACGCCCTCAACCACGCAACACACGTACTCACACACACACACCAACCTCCTCTGCTGATACAACACACAAAACAACACTTCAACATAACCTTAACTACCACACACAACACAACCACCACTAAACAAACACACACACCCAACCCACTGTTCCAATTACCTACCCTTCACCATACACACTACACTGAATACAATGCACATTTACACGTCTCACCACCCACTCCCATTGCACATCAACATCCCACCACACACAAACATATACAACAACACAACACCTCTGCTACTAACACACCTAGCACAATAAATCACCTCTTCCTTTCAATAACATATTTTACACAAAACATTACTATTTACACATCTGTCTAATTTATTGCACACAAACACTCAACTAACCAACACTGACACACACACTCACACACCACACACTCACTATCACATCACACACTCACTCACCCACACACACACCCCACACAATCAACAATCGCACACAATAATTACATACACAGTCACCCACCCACCCACTCAGTCACCCACCCACCCACTCACTTAGTCACTCAAAAACTCACTTAGTCACCCACCCACCCAGTCAGTCACCCACCCACCCAGTCACCCACCCAGTCAGTCACCCACCCACCCAGTCACCCACCCAGTCAGTCACCCACCCACCCAGTCACCCATCCAGTCACCCACCCACCCAGTCACCCATCCAGTCACCCACCCAGTCAGTCACCCACCCACCCAGTCACCCACCCACCCAGTCACCCACCCACCCAGTCACCCACCCACCCAGTCACCCACCCACTCAGTCACCCACCCACCCACCCAGTCACCCACCCACCCAGTCACCCACCCACCCAGTCACCCACCCACCCACCCAGTCAAGTCACCCACCCACTCAGTCACCCACCCACCCAGTCACCCACCCACTCAGTCACCCACCCACCCACCCAGTCACCCACCCACTCAGTCACCCACCCACTCAGTCACCCACCCACCCAGTCACCCACCCACCCAGTCACCCACCCACTCAGTCACCCACCCACTCAGTCACCCACCCACTCAGTCACCCACCCACTCAGTCACCCACCCACCCAGTCACCCACCCACTCAGTCACCCACCCACTCAGTCACCCACCCACTCAGTCACCCACCCACCCAGTCAACTCAGTCAACTCAGTCACCCACCCACCCAGTCAACTCAGTCAACTCAGTCACCCACCCACCCAGTCAACTCAGTCAACTCAGTCACCCACCCACTCAGTCACCCACCCACCCAGTCAACTCAGTCACCCACCCACTCAGTCACCCACCCACCCAGTCAACTCAGTCACCCACCCACTCAGTCACCCACCCACCCAGTCACCCACCCACTCAGTCACCCACCCACCCAGTCACCCACCCACTCAGTCACCCACCCACCCAGTCACCCACCCACCCAGTCACCCACCCACTCAGTCACCCACCCACCCAGTCACCCACCCACCCAGTCACCCACCCACTCAACTCAGTCACCCACCCACTCAGTCACCCACCCACCCAGTCAACTCAGTCAACTCAGTCACCCACCCACCCAGTCAACTCAGTCAACTCAGTCACCCACCCACCCAGTCAACTCAGTCACCCACCCACCCAGTCAACTCAGTCAACTCAGTCACCCACCCACCCAGTCAACTCAGTCAACTCAGTCACCCACCCACCCAGTCAACTCAGTCAACTCAGTCACCCACCCACCCAGTCAACTCAGTCAACTCAGTCACCCACCCACTCAGTCAACTCAGTCACCCACCCACTCAGTCAACTCAGTCACCCACCCACTCAGTCACTCAGTCACCCATTCAGTCAGTCACCCACTCACCCACCCAGTCAGTCTCCCACTCACCCACCCAGTCAGTCTCCCACTCACCCACCCAGTCAGTCTCCCACTCACCCACCCAGTCAGTCTCCCACTCACCCACCCAGTCAGTCTCCCACTCACCCACCCAGTCAGTCTCCCACTCACCCACCCAGTCAGTCTCCCACTCACCCACCCAGTCAGTCTCCCACTCACCCACCCAGTCAGTCTCCCACTCACCCACCCAGTCAGTCTCCCACTCACCCACCCAGTCAGTCTCCCACTCACCCACCCAGTCAGTCTCCCACTCACCCACCCAGTCAGTCTCCCACTCACCCACCCAGTCAGTCTCCCACTCACCCACCCAGTCAGTCTCCCACTCACCCACCCAGTCAGTCTCCCACTCACCCACCCAGTCAGTCTCCCACTCACCCACCCAGTCAGTCTCCCACTCACCCACCCAGTCAGTCTCCCACTCACCCACCCAGTCAGTCTCCCACTCACCCACCCAGTCAGTCTCCCACTCACCCACCCAGTCAGTCTCCCACTCACCCACCCAGTCAGTCTCCCACTCACCCACCCAGTCAGTCTCCCACTCACCCACCCAGTCAGTCTCCCACTCACCCACCCAGTCAGTCTCCCACTCACCCACCCAGTCAGTCTCCCACTCACCCACCCAGTCAGTCTCCCACTCACCCACCCAGTCAGTCTCCCACTCACCCACCCAGTCAGTCTCCCACTCACCCACCCAGTCAGTCTCCCACTCACCCACCCAGTCAGTCTCCCACTCACCCACCCAGTCAGTCTCCCACTCACCCACCCAGTCAGTCTCCCACTCACCCACCCAGTCAGTCTCCCACTCACCCACCCAGTCAGTCTCCCACTCACCCACCCAGTCAGTCTCCCACTCACCCACCCAGTCAGTCTCCCACTCACCCACCCAGTCAGTCTCCCAACCAGTCAGTCTCCCAACCAGTCAGTCTCCCAACCAGTCAGTCTCCCAACCAGTCAGTCTCCCAACCAGTCAGTCTCCCAACCAGTCAGTCTCCCAACCAGTCAGTCTCCCAACCAGTCAGTCTCCCAACCAGTCAGTCTCCCAACCAGTCAGTCTCCCAACCAGTCAGTCTCCCAACCAGTCAGTCTCCCAACCAGTCAGTCTCCCAACCAGTCAGTCTCCCAACCAGTCAGTCTCCCAACCAGTCAGTCTCCCAACCAGTCAGTCTCCCAACCAGTCAGTCTCCCAACCAGTCAGTCTCCCAACCAGTCAGTCTCCCAACCAGTCAGTCTCCCAACCAGTCAGTCTCCCAACCAGTCAGTCTCCCAACCAGTCAGTCTCCCAACCAGTCAGTCTCCCAACCAGTCAGTCTCCCAACCAGTCAGTCTCCCAACCAGTCAGTCTCCCAACCAGTCAGTCTCCCAACCAGTCAGTCTCCCAACCAGTCAGTCTCCCAACCAGTCAGTCTCCCAACCAGTCAGTCTCCCAACCAGTCAGTCTCCCAACCAGTCAGTCTCCCAACCAGTCAGTCTCCCAACCAGTCAGTCTCCCAACCAGTCAGTCTCCCACTCAGTCTCCCACTCAGTCTCCCACTCAGTTTCCCACTCAGTTTCCCACTCAGTTTCCCACTCACCCACCCATTCAGTTTCCCACTCACCCACCCATTCAGTTTCCCACTCACCCACCCATTCAGTTTCCCACTCACCCACCCATTCAGTTTCCCACTCACCCACCCATTCAGTTTCCCACTCACCCACCCATTCAGTCTCACACTCACCCACCCACCCATTCAGTCTCACACTCACCTACCCAGTCTCACCCCAAACCACCCACCCAGTCACTGACCCCACCCACCCACCCAGTCACCGACCCCAGTCACTGACCCACCCAGTCACCGACCCTGAAAAAGTCACCCAGTCACCGACCCACCCACCGACCCAAACTCACCCACCCACCAACCCAGAGTCACCCGCCCACCCACCTACCCAAAGTCACCGACCCAAAGTCACCCACCGACCCAAAGTCACCCACCGACCCAAAGTCACCCACCCACCGACCCAAAGTCACCCACCTACCGACCCAAAGTCAAACCGACCCAAAGTCACCCACCCAGTCACCGACCCACCCACCCACTCAGTCAAGTGTCACCCACCCACACAGTCACCCACACAGTCAACTCAGTCACCCACCTAGCTGTCAAGGGGGGGGGGGAAGCCTAACCCTGTCGTACGCCCCCCCCAAAATTACATCCCGGGCAACGCCGGGTCTCTCAGCTAGTAATTTATAAATAAATAAAAATGTAAGAATTTATAAATTATACCATATACAGGAATTGAACCCAGGACCTTTCATATGCTAGTACCAATTCTCTACCTGCAAGCCACAGGGTTTGTGTGATGTGACTGTAGATGTTAAGTACATGCAATCCCGGTTATAACCCATTCAGTGGACCACAAGGACCGTGTTATAACGGGGTTCAGATAGATATTACACACACAAAAAATGGGAGACAAGGCAAACCCCCTCCCCCCCCCCCCCCAGGCCCATATCTATACAGGCCATATCCATTCCCCCTCCTCCACACACGCGAAGTCTGGGGTACTCTGCATTGATGTGCGGCTTTATTTTACATGTATTAATTTAACCCTTTGGGCGGCCCCTCCATCACGTCCCACATCATTATAGGTCCCGTTCTGATCTCCCCTAGGAAAACAGAGAGGGAACTTTTTGATGCAGCGACAACATCATGGTGCCCCTGGAATGCCAACAGCATTTATATTTCTAATGCTTACATCTCCTGAACAGATTGTCAGAGATTATATATATATATATATATATATATATATATATATATACAGTGGTTGACAAATCACACAAAAATCTACTCGCCACCTAGTACCAAACGTATGCTGCTTGGGCCAATAGGAGCTCGCCCGGGGGTTAAATCCACTCGCCCGGGGCGAGCAAATGTATAGGTTTGTCGAACACTATATATATATATATATATATATATATATATATATATATATATATATATCCAGCATGGGAAAGGGCAAGATTATATCTATTAAAGCAAGTCCAAAAAATACAAGGGTGATTACAACAGACTGCTGCTTGGCAAACACAAACATCCCCAAAGTATCAACTCTTTTTTTTTAATGCATCAAATGCAGCTAACTTTAGAGAAATAAAAGTAGTGTTAGGGGGCGGAGAAGTGTGTGTGGAAATATTCTAGTATTGATTGTCCAACAAAAAGAACAAAGTGTAATATTAACATCTGGGACAGTGCAATCACGTCCATATTAGTTTAGAACATTGGTGTTTAAAACCATCTTTTTTGCTTACACTTCAAAATTATAATTCATTTTTTTTGGAACGCACTTGAATGTAAAGTATTATGTTCCACATTACCAACAAAAGAACGTCTTATGCCTGCCTTTGCCCTGTATGGCATTGTTTTAGTTTCCAATCCGTCGCCATCAAAAGACTTACGTAATTACATAAATATGAATGCCAGGCTTTTCCTCAGCAGGTCTATATGATGCGCAGAATATCTAACACACTCATGAGAAATCTAATCTCGGAACTGTTTAACCCAGAGCTCCAACCAATCAATCTCTCAGCTCTTATGTCAGTGAGACAGTGTCTGCCGTGTCCGATGCAGCAATGTCTGCATTCTACACCCACTTTTACAATGCATAGCTAGCAACCAACCAACCAACCTCAAGCCAAGTCCAAAATGATGAATCAAATGCCCTTGAGGGGGGCTGCTTGCATCATATTTGCCAAACCCCAAGTTTCCAAAATACCTAATTCTGAAGCCAGGATAATTAGTAAAACAGCGGTATAAAAAAAAAGTGAGGGGGCGAAGTGCAAACTTGGTGTGCTAATTTTGCATGTGTACACCAAGAGCATTTAAATACACTGTTTAAACGTTGAATGGGGTTTGGAAGACATTTACATGAGCTAGAGTGTTTTGTTCATACGGACTATACATTAATCTTCTAAACAGGAATATATATTGGAGTTACAAGTGAAACAGTGTAACACCAGTTGTACAACGTATATTCATACCAGTTGGTCTATAATTGAAGGCATATTCAACATGTACAGAAGCAAATCTTATTTTGAGGCTTATAAATAACTGAGGAATTAGTGGAGCAGCAATTCCATAGATTTCAGTAACTGGCATCTTTAGATGCTCAATGAGGGACTTGGAAATACTGCACATAGTCAGCCACATATTACATTTATTTATCAAAATGTTTTACCATGAATACATTGAGATTTACCTCTCGTTTTCAAGTATGTCCTGGGCACAGAGTTATGATGACAGATACATGGTTACAAATAAATAGTTACATTAAGTGAGCATGGTTATACATTATATACAAGACATTGATGCACAGTAAGGCCTCGGGCATGGTCAGCCCCGTGCTTCTGCTCGGCACTGAGCCCCTGCAGCCGCAATGAGAGCGGCTTTAGCAGGGGCTCGCGCCCGCGTCCGCACGCTGGGGGAAACGTGTGTCCGACGGAGTTTAGAAATGTGTCCCTCGCCGGAGCGCAGGGCCAGTCACGTGAGCGGTTCGCCCAATGAGGGCGAACAGCTCTGTGACGTCACTGGCCCGCCCCAGGACCCGCCCACGACATGCCCACGGACGGCGCGCTGTGTAAGGCCAGGGAAAGCACCGCTTTCCCTGAGCCTCAGTGCGCCTCCGCACGGAGAAAATCACTATGTCCCAGGCCTTAGAGATAATATATGTTATAGGCGTATGTAACAGTTACAGACCAGATTAAAATGCGAGACAGCTTTAGTTTTGAAAGAACATAGACTGGTGCCGGTTGTGAGAGTCTCCGGTAGATTGTTCCAGTTTTGGGGTGCATGGTAAGAAGGAAGAACGGCCGGATACTTTGTTGAACCTTGGGACCATGAACAGTCTTTTGGAGTCAGATCTCAGATAAGTGCTGCATGTGGTAGGGGTGAGGAGCTTGTTCAGATAGACGGGTAGCTTGCCCATAAAGAATTTAAAGGCAAGACAGGAAAGGTGAACTTTGCGCCTAGGCTCTAGCGATGACCAATCTAGTTCTTTGAGCATTTCGCAGTGATGTGTGTTGTAGTTGCATTGGAGGACAAAAAGGCATTTTGAAATGTCGAGTGGATCAAGTTTGCCAAGGTGGGTTTGGGGTGCCGAGTCGTATACAATGTCCCCATAGTCATTAATTGGCATTAGCATCTGCTGTGCGATGCTCTTTCTGACCAGCAGACTTTGGGAGGATTTGTTCCTATAAAGTACACCTAGTTTGGCATAGGTTTTGGATGTCGGGGTATCAATGTGCATCCCGAATGTTAAGTGGGAGTCAAACCATATGCCCAAATATTTGAAACTAGTAACAGGGGCTAGGATGGTATTAGCATTGGGTCTGATCTGGAGATCCATCATTGGAAGCTTTAGAAATTTAGTCTTGGTCCCAAATACCAACACAGTTGTCAGTGTTTAAAAACAATTTGTTTTGGGAAATCCAATTTTCAAGTCTGAAAAAGTCAGACTGAAGTATGTGTTCAAGCTCGGAGAGGCTACGGCTGTGTGCATATAGGATTGTGTAATCTGCATACATGTGTATTGAAGCTCCATTACAAGCTGTAGGAAGATCATTGATGAACACTGAGAAGAGTAGGGGCCCCAGAACAGAGCCTTGCGGGACACTGCAGGTGATATCTAAGGAGTTGGAGCCCGAGATGGACACATGTTGGGATCTACCTGATAGGTAGGAATGAAACCAGTTTAAAGCATGCTTCCCTATTCCAGAGCACTGGAGTTTGTTAAGCAGGATAACATGATCAACAGTATCAAAAGCCTTTGCAAAATCTAGGAATACTGCACCAGTGAGTTGACCCCGTTCCTTTTCACACTGGATCTCATTGCAAACATGGAGAAGATCATATAAACTCAGAAATAGACTACGTGGGCGATTCCCAAAAGGGGGGTTGCAAGGTGTTTCCAAGGTATTCACCCCCAAAAATATGCAACAGCGGATCACTGGCAGTATAGTGGGCTCCTGAGTCCGAGTGGAGACTGCGCACTTAGTAAGGCCCCAAGCTGCACCTTCGTTTAATTGGTATATCTGCCTATTATAACAGGAGCTTCCAAAGTTCCTCCCCATAATGCTTTGCATCCACAGCGGCGTAGTATTGTGGGGCTTGACTTTGGATGCTGCCACAGTAATTGGCAGCTATACCACCCATGCCGTCCACACACCCCACACACCCCACACACACCGTTTGGGGCCTTAATTTGTGTGTGTTCACCACACAACTAATGACATTATACAGCAGGCATGCACAACTCCAGTCCTCAAGGGCCGCAAACAGGCCAGGTTTTTAGGATATCCCTACTTCAGCACAGCTGACTCAATTAGTGGCTCAGGCTGACTGAGCCACTAATTGAGCCAGCTGTGCTGAAGTAGGGATATCCTGAAAACCTGTCCTGTTTGCGGCCCTCGACGACTGGAGTTGTGCAGGCCTGCTGTACAGGCTGGGATCAGTCAAACAGTTTTAGTCTGAGTAGGCAATAAGATTATTTAGGGGTTCGCGCTAGACATTTTCTAGCAACGTTGGGAACCATTGCACTATCCATACCCATTAAACTATGAATAAAGTGGAGACATAAATGTGGTCATTCTAATCATAATCAAAATACACAACAGTTGTAAAATAAAAACACAGGAAGTAAGCTTTGTCAGCAAGTACTTCATTAATTGCAGAAGAGAATTATAGTGTAGGCCCTATATGTGCAATTTAAAATAAATATGCAGGAAACTCTAAAACTCAGAACATTGTGAGTCAGGAGCATGTTAGATAGGGGATGTAGGCTATAAGCTTTGAAATGGCATTGATACCATCAGTTTGGGTATGACGGAAGAGGATATGGGCAAGCGTTTGCTTGAATGAAAAGAAAGACTTTAAACAGTGTCTCCTCCGACATTAAATGAAAATGGTAGATTTTCTGCCTTTGTGAATTTATTCATTTGTCCCAACATCAGTATTTCGCCAAATCACGAGAATAGAGAATATTGTATGTATTCAGGATAAGTGAAGGCAGCTTGCGACAAAACTAAACCCAAGTGGAACTACACATGTAAATCTGTTTATGTCGCTCTAGAAAATGTATTGATCAGCAATGAAATTATAAAACTTGTTCTACAGACTGTGGATCACATTTTCTTGTGTGCCCTACTGCAGCTGCTCCCAGCCATCTGGCTAAACCTTCTACATCTTGCCCACATCCCTATCTTTGTTTTATACACCCAAAATCTTGAAACATAAAAGCCATGAATCTCAACATCAACCTGCTCCTGGAATTCACCAACGTGGACATCTCAGACCAGGAGGCAGCCTGGTCTCCTCATTGAGCTCTGCATGAAGAATGAGGCACTACTAAAAGCACTGCTGAGCTCCTTCATCAGGATCCTATTTGACTGTACTGTACACATGAATTAAGTAGCAGCATTTCCTTATCAATAGAGATGGACAAACTGTTCCAAAATCCTTTCATGGATTTTCCAGACCAAATCCAATCCACCCATCAAAATCCACCTGTAGATTGGGTACTAAAAAATGAGAGCAGATTAATCCTAATTTGCTATTGGACACAATCCGGGCGGATTTTTAAGAATCCGTACATGGTTCCATATTCAATCCGAAATCCACATGGCGGATTAATACTCGGTCGGATTGTTCAAAATTCTCTCCCTCCAATCCATATGGGATTAAAATCTGCAGGGGAAAAAAAAAATACAATTGCCTATCTCTACTCATCAATTGTTACTTGGCAGATGCCTTTGACATGCTGGTATAACCAGAGTTCATTAACACAAACTCTGCAATTAAATACTTTGAATCTGTTATTTATTTGTTTTTGCAACAGTTGTGCTGCTCAGGTTTATGTCGTAAAATAAATCCTAAACGTTACTGGCCCCTACCAAATGGTAAAGCTTTTTTTAACATCCACATCCAGCTAAAATAACCTTAAGTCCCTCCTACCCCAACAGGAATAAGTACACTGAAAAATGTCGCCAGTTAGATCTTAAAAGGGAACCACAAAAACAAAATGAATGCAGAACTCCTGGCAAAAGATTTGTGTTGTGGATTCTTCTAATTCTATACAATCATAAAGTTCTCACCACCTTCGTCTAATGTTATATATTGGTCTTGCATATAAGAAGGTGAGACAAGAACTGTATGACTGTAAGGACACTTGTTCCACAGGGGACCATGACCAGAAGAACAGAAACTTCTGTACCACAATTATGCAACTTTAAAAATGCCATCAAATAACTTGCCGCTTTATATCAAACACTTCAGAAATGGTGATCACCAACACAGCAGGCAGATAAGGTTAACAATACCGTTTCATCTTAGATTTATTCTAAAAGGTAATAAACGTATAGGGCATCAAATGAATTTCTTAACCGTGTGAAATATGCAAGCAAAGTGAATAAAGGCCGGAGATTAAAGCATGCATGAAATTGTCATTTATTAAAGCTGCCTTAAAAATATTTGACTTCTTATTGACCCACCAAAGCTCCCTTTATCTGTACGAAAAGTTATATTTTAAAATAATCTACCCTTTGAGAGGTTGCTCATGCAAATTAACTACGCAAATATGCCACCTATCTTAAAAAGGAGCAATCCAAGCGGTTTTGTTTTTTAATACAGTGTTGAAGCAGGGCGTCCCCAGAGCTGAACCCCGTTAATTTCAGCTCCGAAGACCTCCTGCTTCTAGAGATACTAAACTCTAGAAAGTGGTGTCATATCTCGTGCAGTTTAAAGCCCCCGGGTCACTAATCCTGCCTTTTTATTTTGTATCAGAACTATGCGTGCTGGCAGAGCGAAACCAAACTATTATAGACTACAGGAACCGGGTTTATATACATGTTTCTTTTCATTAACCCCCATTTTTTAAATTTCCTTATGGGGAAAAAAAGTGGCCGCCGGGTCAACCTCACTCCCGCAGCTCAAGAGGTGGCAGCTTTCTATTGGATGACTAGGGCAGCCATCTGTCATTATACCAACGAAAGAAAAGACGAAGAAAAAAAAAAAATTAGGCGGTTTTGGCTCCGGAGTCCCCTCCCCAGGTTATAAACAAAAAGTAGGGGTTTTGCTGCTTTGAATCGGTGTGTGTGTGTGTGTGTGTGTGTGTATATATATTGTGATACCATCGGGTATCTCTAGGTGCTGGAACAGTGCAGTAAATGTGCTTTCTAGCTCACGGAGAGTTAATCCTCCTTAGAAGTAGTTAGTTCAGCTGATGCCAAATTGAGAAGGCTGAACTCCTGATTGCTCATGGAGTTTTGAATAGTCAGGAAGTGACTACAGAAAAGCTACCATGCTGCCAGAGAGCCATGCTGAGAGTCACAGAGAGAGGGAGAGTAATTGCTGTCCCAGAGAGGGGGACAGAGAAGTGCTCCACAGCAAGTAAGTCTGGCACAGTTCCTTGGACCCACTGGATGGTGATCGCGGAGTCTACTGTGACTGCCTGGGTTTGAATCCCAGAGAAAAACAGGAAAGACGATAGACCGTGCTGAAGCAGGGATGTCCTGTACTTGACAGTGGACCTACAGAGGAGAGAGTTTCTCTGAGCTCACGTGGGGCCCAAATCCCTTAGGAAGAAAGGCCGCGCTGAAGCGGGGATGTCAGCTCCAATGGACTAAGATAAGCAAAACACTTTATTGTTGTGTGCAGAGACTGTGTACATTGTTGAATATGCCAGGGCATATTTTAAGCTGAAAACCAGTATAGTTGACCAGCTGTCGTTAGAAAGGGTTTGAAGCTGAATGTACAATTAGTCTCCTAACAGGAGTAGGCATTTATTTTATGTTTTGTTTGGACTTAAAGGAACGGTGAGTCTGTTAGTATGATTTAATCCCTGTCAATAAACCCTATATAGAAAAATACAGTGTTTCCTGCCTTAAACTGGGGCTAAGACTGCAACATGGTGTGGGCATCACAGTATGTATGTATGTCTTTATTTATATAGAGCCATTCAAGTACATTAGAGCTTCACAGCAGTAATACACATGATAAAATCGGTAAATGCCACAAGCTCTTTCAAATCATTGCTGGCCTCATTTCAAGCAATAACCTGCACTGTGTGACAACAACATGCTTTATTTGTACTGCTGGACCCATTCTCTTGATCCTGACATGCATTATGTTTAGTCCATTTGCCCCTACTAAAAAACAGGGGGCAGAAGGAAGGCTTTAAAATTACCCCCAGGCATTTCCGCATGAACTTAAAAAAAAGAAGAAGAAAAATATTTTGGAAGTCTTGAAAAATAATAAAAACAGTTTATGTTTAGATAATGTTTAATACCTATTTTACTGAAATCTGAATACATACATAACATTGTTAATTTGACCAACATAATAATATTCTTTGATTATCACAGGTTGCAGCTTTACTATAATGATCAGGGACCAGGCACCCCAATGCTTTGCCACAGAGCAGTAACTCTTCAGCTCACTCAGGGTTTGCTGAATGGTTACTGTAGTTCAGTTTTAAACCCTCAAACTGCTGGGGGAACAGCAGGTTCCTTCTGTATGTGCTGTAGTTGTCAGTCCTTTTAAAATCTACGTCTAGCTGTAAGATTGCATTATTCATTTGTTTTTAAAATCTGAGCTATTAAGAAATAGATAACCAACCAATATTCAAAATAAAATATACCAAAATGTATGCTGACGCAGCATAAAACGTTTTGTCTGATTTTATGTTTTTGCATTTCATTATAAATTGATGCATGGCCGGTAAAAACAATAATCGAAGAGTTAAATGGACGAGAATTACCTAAGAATTCTAGCAGAGAGCAGCTCCATTTTTTTGCAATTCTCCCTGATCAAGTGTTTTTTCCTTTTCAGTCTTGGTAGCAACAACCAGAGGTCTCCCGAAAAAGACCGCCTTGGATTTAATCGCCAAGAGATTCCAGATTCAAGGCCTCATGACAAAAATAAATAAATAAAAACCTAGATGTCTCAGCGCTTTCAGGAAATGACAAAAAAGGCAGAGATGAAAGAATCTAAGAAATGTGTGCTATTAACCATACCATTTTGTTAATATTCTCTCATGCCCCGCAGTTAATACATCGTCAAAAAAAAGATAAGAAACAACCATTATGGATAGAAGCAAAACAAAAAAAAACATTTTGGATAGGTTTATTGCCCTGAAATAAATATACACAAATAAAACCAACTATAAACACAAACATGCAAAGACGGGGCACTCACGAGTCAAGGTATTCGATATCTTAATCTGGGTGCATACCGTCCAGGGCATTATACATAAAGCAAGAGAGGACAGGCACTCCAAAGTAAAAAGTGATATTTATTAGCTCCATGTTTCAGCATCTCAAAAGCTCCAATTGGAGCCGAAACGTTGAGTTAATATAAAAAAAAAAAAGTTATATTTCTTTGGGATGCCTGCCCTCTTTAGATATACACAATAGCAATATGAATGTGTTCACACAATCCATGTATTTATTTTTTTGCAATCAAATTTAGATGACAGATTTTTATCTTATATTTGCAATTCCAGTTTATTGATCCAGAGGAAGGCAAACAAAAAACCCCAGTGAAACATTCAATGATGTCTCATAAGGGGAAAAATAAATTCCTGCATCACTCCAATAATAGCAAATCAGATTTCTCCCTACATTTTCTTAGATGGTAAATCCCTGTATACCTTTCTAAAAAAGGTCTAAAATTTTCTTCAAGGTATGTATTGTATCTGCCATTACAGTCTCCATGGCTAATGAATTCCACATTTTAACTGACCTTATTGTAAAGCAGGGGTACGCAATCTTTTCCCCCTGTGCCCCCCCTGCTGGCTGTCCCCCGCCACCTTGTACCCACCCTCCTTACCTTGGCTCTGGCATTCTGATGTAACAACGTCACGTTGCCCAATGTAACATGACACCCGGGGTGTCATTTGATGCTGCGTTGCCAGAAGTCGTCTGAGCCAAGGTAAATTAAGTTACAGAGACGTTCGCCGCTTCCCGAAGGCATTTAAATTAAATGTCAGGGAAGAGCGCTGGGCCTCTGTAACCCCCGCAGAGAATCTCGCGCCCCTCAGTGTGCACACCCCGGCTGTAAAGAAACCTTTTTTCCAACCTTAAGAGATGACCCTTTATTGTTTGTACTGCCTTTGGGATGAATAGTTCTTTTGAAAGTTAGTTGTATTGATCCTGAATATATTTTACACACACACACACACACACTTTTCATATCCCCTCTTAGACACCTCATTACTAATGCAAAAATAACTAGCCTTTCCTCATAAATCAGACACTTTTTCTTGTTCCATAATGTATTTTGAGTGGAGTGGTAGTCTTAATAAGGATTTATACAGTGGAAAATGTTGCTTACTTCCCTTCCATCCATACCCTGTTCTATACAGGAGAAGGAGGTACTCTTAAAAACAATGACAGAGTTTGAATCAGGGGAGCCTGGTTCAATTCCCGGTGTCGGCTCCTTGAGACCTTGGGCAAATCACATTGTCGCCATCAAAATAAATGGTGCCTGTACTAACTAATGTACCGCGCCTTGGATAAGGACGCAATATAAAATGTTGTTATAAGTAAATAAATATAAGATAAGATCTTATTTGCCTTTGCAGCTAATGCCTAACATTGAGCACTATTGCTAAGCCTGCAAACAAACACTCCTAAATCCTTCTCCATCAATAACTGACCTAATTTTGCACCATTTCATTCGTAACGAGCCTGTTTATGCTTGTGTAGCCCTCTTTCCCCCCCTCTCTGGGAAATGTGCTGCTACCAGTGTGTTCTGTGGCTGCTGTATCATACCTGGTTGGTAAACAGGAGGCAGGAGATCTCCGTGATGTTATGGGGGGGGACATCAAGACAGGCTCACAGTGTTTCTTTAGTGGTCAGCACCTCCAGTCCAAGAGGATCCTGAGGCTTCAGGATGCACCTCATGAACACATCTTCCGTTATCACTAACCATGCTTCAAGGACTACACTAGCTGTTGGTATGACTGAGGTTTATTTAGCCACGAGGTACATGCACTGGATCACACACTGTAGCATGTGTAACCTATCCCCTAGGGACTAGGCCTCAGTACACTCCTCTAGCAGGAGAGCTCTCTTCAGTGTCTGCACACACTGACATCTATTGCAGAACTCTCTTAGGCTGCGAGTGCTTTCCCTGGCCATACCAGACGGGACGTGGGGGGCGTTCCTAATGACGTCACAGAGATGGTTCGCCCCCATTGGGCGAACCTGTCACGTGACGTCTGTCGTGTTGAGAAATCAGTTTAACTGATTTCTCACGCAACGCGCGCCCCCTCCCACGTCCGCCCGCACGCCTCATGGAAGTGAACACTGCCTTAAGGCAGTCTGTTCACTCAGTGTGCGGATGCGCGATCTGCTATACCATGTCCGAGGCCTTACTCACTAACTACTCTACACTACATAGAAGAACCCCTCCTTCCCTGAGGAGTGGCTAGTAAGCCGGCCTATTCAGGTCATAGACCCCCCCCCCCCCCCCTTACAATCACAGGCTAGCCCTGAACTTTATTGAACATGTACAATGAACAATATAAACATACCCAGCAGTCTACTGCCAACACTGACCACTTATGAAAGGGGACTTACAGTGCTATAAAGCCTAGAAGATGGTAGTCCCTGGAGACTAGGCTACACTTGCATAACCTTACTTTTATCTGTATTAAACCTCATCTGCCATTTACCCGCCTAAGTTTCCAGTTTATCCATGTATTTTTGTAGAGAAATTACACCATGCTCTGATTTTACTACAGTACCTTACATACTTGTTTGTAATCAGCAAAGATCGAGACGTTGCTCTCTATGCAAACCTAAATGGTAATTAAATCACGTTAAAAAGCTGTTGCCCCAGTACTGATCCTTAAGGAAGGCTACTTCACTTACAACTTTAGTCCAATATAAAAAAATTACATTTATGAAAACTCTGTTTATCCTTCACCCAGATTTCAATCCAGGTGCAAATAATTTTACCCAGGACAAATTTGCTTTATTTTCTACAGTAACCTCATGTGACCCCGTATCAAAAGTCTCTGCAAAATCTACGTAGATCACATCAACTGCATTACCCCAACAATAACAAAGCGCAACAAATCTAAGATATGGAAGAAAATATTCATGCAACCTGACTGTCCCTGCAGATCCGTTCCACTCTCTCACCCACAGAGAAAATGCAAAGTCCAATAAGAAAAAGACCGATGGCACAAAGGAGACAATAATACACAACATAGTGCAGTATGTAATATTAGGGACAAGCCCCACTAGGATGATAGGAAGAAACTTCAAGGCATGGACACTGGAAATCCCAAAGGATCAAGTCAAACTGCTGGGCTCTTGACCGACTTCCTTTTTGATGGTTTCTAGAAGTCTCTCAGATACATAAAGGGAGATACCAAGCAAACAAAGTATAATATGCTTTATGAAAGGGGAAAAAAAGTGTGTTAAAAACACCTCAATGCACAGCGCACTCTCAAATTCGGTGAAAAAAACAAAACACGCAGGAACACCGAACATCGGAGGAAGTTGCTGTTTCAGTCAGAGACGGGTGTACTCTAATCTGCGTGTTTTTTCACCCAATTTGTGTGTGCACTGTGCATCTAGGGGTGCATCTTTTTTTTAATAAACAGTATTATACTTTGTTTGCTTGGTATCTTCCCTTTATGTATCTGAGACACTTCTAGCAACCATCAAAAAGGAAGTCAGTGAAGAGCCCAGCAGTTAGACCTGATCCTGCTGGATTTCCAATTTCCATGCCTTACGGACGTTTCTTCCTGTGAGTTTTATCATCGTATGTAGGATTGTCCTTAATATTACATACTGCACTATGTTGTCTTTTTTTTTGTCTCCTTTGCACTATAGGTCTTTTTCTTCTTCAACTGCATTGCCCTGGTCTAAATGCCGACTTACCTCTTCAAAGAAACTAATAAGGTTAGTTAGGCATTACCTACCCCTAATAATGCAATTCTGACTATTACTAATAATTGTGTTATCCATTAGGTATATTCCGGAATATTATTCTGTACTAAACCTTCAAGTAGCTTTCCCCACTATTGAAGTCAGGCTTACAGATCTGTAATTCCCTGGTTGTGATCTAGCTCCTTTTTAAATATAGGCACCACATCTGCATTACGTCAATCTTGTCGTACTGAGACGGTGGAGATGGAGTCCTTAAATATTGAATATAATGGTTTGGCCATTACTGAACTTTGGAAATCATTTTTCTCAAAAGCCATGATCCACATATCCCGTATTTAACAAAAAAGAGCGATATAAAAAACACAAAAAGCATTTATCCAAGCTACTTTATACAGAAATTTGACTCATACATCCAATATATAAGCCGCACAAAATCGATTACTTGAAGGTTCGGAAAAATAGAAAAATAGTTGCAGAAACACCTCAACATCGTGTAAGCGGCTCAACTGCTTAAAAAGATGTCGTTCCCACTATCCAATTAATTATTTTTTAAACCACTTTTTGTATTTTTACATGGATGGGAAGCAGGGGGAAACCTATTTTGTAACGCACTATTTTGGGCTCCATGAACCCGATTCTCGAGATAATTGCCAATAAAAAGGTGGCGCAGGTACCAGCCATTCCAGGGGAAACAAAGGCCTGTAGGAACCCGTAATTGCATCCATTAATGTCAGAGGGAATTTGAATACTTTATTGTATCAGCGCCACCTTTCCCGGTAAGTATCTTAAGTAAGTAGAAGGACCATTTGTAACCACCCAGTCTGTTAATGTCCTTTATTTTAAAGCAGCAGTACAATCTGCTGGGTTTTTTTTCTGCCCTTTAATATGTGCATCAATACAATCCACACAAAGATAAGTAATTAGCCAAGTTGCCGATCTGTCGGCAAAGATTCGGCCCTCGGCTCAATAAATGGCTGTCAGTGCAGCAGAAGAGGATCAAAGATGTAAAGTTCTGTGGGGAAGATCATGTGACCAGCCAGTCACTAGATACAATTGGTGCACTGATGGAGAGAGGGAAGGGCTCAAAAAGGAGGTGTGCCAGATCTCGTTGAGGAAGGTGGATGTGACATTGTAAATGGTTGCTATAGAAACAAAAATGCTTGTTATATTACAATACATTACAAATGTAATTCAGAGTGGTTTAAAAAAAATGCTACAAGTATTTTCTCATACTACAGAACTGATTTATTAAAACTAAAAATAAAAAAAATAAAAAAAAAAACACGTAGACTATACTAGTCTTTCAATGAAGGCCCTACTGCCTGTGCCAATCATGGTTTTAATTCCGTCCTGTAAGTACAAACACACAGCCCCTGCAAGCTCAGAACCCAAAACCACCACACCATATATAGTTGTGTAAAAAAGGGAGTGCTACTGAGTTTGTGACTTCAAGTAATATAACAAAAAAAGACAAAAAGCCTCAGTGCTACATCCAATATGACAAATTATATACTGTAGTTAAATACTTACCTGTTATTCTTTAGTAAAAGCCTTTATTTAAGTTATGAAAACCTTGTGCGGGTACAGTAGTGTTAGAGCTTGCAAGAGAGGGGATACCGTGGTGTGGTTTGCAAGCTTAAAGTGCTTTGGCCAAAGAATTTAACTAAATGACCCGCACTATAAAAACAATATGCAACTACTGTATATGATTTGTCATATTGTATGTAGCACCGACGCTTTTTGTCTTTTGTTCTATTACATGAGGTCACAATCTCAGTTGCACTCCTTTCTGACACAAATACATATGGTGTGGTGGTTTTGTGTTGTGACCTTGTGAAATGACCAGTCTATTAAGACAGTTCTCCCCCCATTAGAGAGGTTATGAAAGCCTTCCGAAGGTGCAGAAGTCTTAGGACTTGCAAAAGAGGGGATATCTTGGCGCGTGGTTTGCAAGCTTAAAATGTTTCAGCCACAGAATAACTAAATGACCCTCACTTATGTAAAAAAAAATAGATAAGTATTTGACTGCATAATTTGTCATATTGGATGTAGTTATGAGGCTTTTTGTGACCTTCCTGTATGGTGTCTTGGTAGAAAAAAATGTAGCATATATCTGTGTGTCTGCCACCCCTAGTTGAATCAGAACTCACCAGCAGTAGAAATTAAAAAGGGTTTATTTAAACTACATACAATTGATAAATATAAAAAAAAAAAAAAAAGTGTCCTCCCACGCCCTATCTGTCTCTCTCAAGGAGTATACTCCTTGACACACAAAAACACACAAGTCTCCTCCCATGCCCTATTTGGCGCTTTCTCAAGAAGTATACTCCTTGAGAAAGCGCCAGGTAGGGCGTGGGAGGAGACTTGTGTGATTTTTTTTTTTTTAACCAAGAAAAATATGTAGTTAACATACGAATCTAGTATAGCAAAATGTGTACGAAAACATAAAATCGGGCTCTTAAAAAACGTGGAAAGTTTAAAAAGATACCTGGATATAGAAAATATCTCTTAACTTCATCCCCGTAACTCGTGTCAATATGTTCGGTTGATTAAAATGTACATTTACAGATCTATTTTGATGTGGTTAATGACAAGTTTGAGACACAAACGGATATCAGACCTTTGCCCTCTCACAACCATGGATAGTTTAGCATCAGTTAATTAGTCAGATCACAAATGTTACAAAAAGGTATATTTTTTATTTTTGCTAATCGTTGTCAGACAGACCCATGACGTTTAGTAAATTTACACAATCATGTAAAATTTCATTTCTGGCCACACCTTCTGGCATTTCCAAAAAACAAGGAATCCTTTTTAAAGCTGCAGTTCAGTGAATATCCTGCATGTGTGGTTTTTTTTTTAATAAATCAGTTCTGTAGTAAGAAAAAATACTTTTAGCATTTTCTGTTTTTAAAAAAACAACTTTGAAAGACCAATTTTCTTGTATTCTATTTTAACAAGCATTTGCTAAGGCACTGCCCCTTCATGTCCTGTCACAAGCTCTGGCACACCCCTTTGTCAGCCCTGCCCTCCCTCTAGCACATGTCAGTGCAGGAGTGCTCATGAATATTCGTGAGCTTCCACTGAGTGACAGAAGGAGAGGAAAAACATATCCCATATCTAAAGATTTCGCCAATCAATACAGGGAGAACGAATTGACTGGCAGCTATACAGTTCTTTAGGTAATTAGAGATTGCCCACATGAAACTATTGAATCAAAAAAAAAAAAAAAAAATTTAAAAAGACTGAACTGCAGCTTTAAGTTATGTTAAAAAGGGCTCTTGTTTATTTTGACTGTCAGAAAGCGTTGTGTCTCTACAAGGCTACAATCACCCCACTTTCCAAACCAGGCTTTAGCCACAGATATCACTTCTACACAAACACAGAAAACAAGGCGGAGTCACAAGCTTGACCTGCCATAAAACAATATATGTATTTAAGTCGTAAATTGGAACTTAAGTTAACTATTTGTGTGCCAGTTTATTAAAATACTGAAAATTTTCAGCATTAATTTCAGCTCTAGGTACACCCTGCTTTGGCTGGGCTGTGTGTAGGAAACAATGGCAGCTTAAAATGTCCCGCTGGCCAATGAGAAACAGTGACGACTGTCACGGGAGACCAGGTTATTTACCCCTTTTTACCGGGATCATTCATTGAGCAAAACAGGGTAATGAAATAAAATGTAATTTATTCAGCATAAATTCGCTTACACACAATGATACACAAAATACAGACAAAAAGACACACACACTGTGGGACTGGGGTAGAAAACTAGACTTTCCTAGGTGCAGGGAACTCTACAGAAGAGTTTTACCCTGACCGGGAATCTCCTAGAACGCAAATCAGCATAAAGTTCCATACACCACCGCTAAACCTTCTCTTCTGAGAAATTGTACTTTCTTGACCACGAGTTACTCCCAATCTCCTGGAACTCAAATCGGCATAAAATCCCAGCCGCGTCTGCTATGTTCGATTTTGAGAGCTTGGACGCAAAAGTCGGGACTTAGACTCAGGCAGGCTTGAAAGCCGGTTGCTCTGCTATTCGCGCAAGAGCAACTCTGAAAAGCCCGCCCACGCTCTTACAACAACAGGGAACTCAGAATCTGTTTGGCTCACAGATTCTTATATTCTCATTCACAAAACTCAGCAACCAATCAATGCGTGGAAACTATCCCAAGCAACCAATCAGTGCCAAGCCGGGTCAGCTGTAAATTCGAAATAGCCAGGAGACATACGCAAGCCTGCCATTGTTCTCCAAACCTTGGTACTCAACCTTTCCCCGCTGACCAAATGCTATTCACACCTCTGGGCATCCTCTGACTGCTTTGAACTCTGAAATCCAGCAGACTTACCGGCGCCTATGGGTTATCTCGGGCAGCCTGTTTGGACATGGTTTCCGAATGTAACAAGCATATAACATTTACATTATTAAAGTATATTTTAATACATTAGGGTATGTTTTAATATACTTCTGAGTCTCTGGGTATGAGGGACAGAAGAGAAAAATGTTGTAGTTTTATTCCTATACGCTTTATTCCCCACACACTTTCCCTTGGACTCAATCTGGACTCTGAGTCCCCTCTCAACCTTCTACGCGGTTGGGACACCCACAAACCCTACACTGGTTCTGGGTCACCTTGGCACAGCCGAGGTACCCTCTTCCTCCCCCCCCTCAACATACGTATTCCCTCACCTACAGGAATAGTTGTTTTATCCCTGTGCCTCATTCACCTTTCTGGGCTCCGCTGAAGCAGGGTACCCTAGTGGTGAGTTGTGCTTGCATTTTCAAGAGGAGTTATTGCCGGGACAGTGTGTCTACATGTATCCGAGGATCAGGCATGATTCCTGGGTACATTTATAGGGGAACCGACAACTCCGGACCCCAACCTCCTAGGCATATACCGACAACTGTTCCTCTGCAATCCCTCCCTCTTGAAACTCATACCCTACCAATCCCTGCCTGATTGCATACCCGGAAAGGGAAAAACACAGAAAATACAATGTATTGTAAGTATTAAAAGTATCTTTCCAATGTTACTGAGCCCAAGAGCTAACTCTCTTGGACCCTTATACACAGATCAGGGGTAACCAAAACAGGCTTAACCTTTGAGAGCCTGGTTACCCCCTACCGTCATAACGACATCCCTTGCAACTTCCTATTGGCCCCGCGTAACCGGTACCTTTAAACCTGCTACTCGCACTCTCTACGGGAGGTATGCATCTCGGGAGCACGGGTCCCCTGAGCTAAAATTAATGCAGTTTAGCTCCAGAGATTCCTTGATTACCACTTATTTAAAAAAAACAAAAAAACACGTTCTGCTATTTTAAAAGAGTCCTTGTGATAGAAACAGAGAGACACCATTTACTTACTGTAGCTCGTCCCCAATAAAAAGAAATGCTACTGAACTATTTTTTTTGTCTTTCATTGTCGGCTTAGTGAATCTATTACTTGACCACATAAAATTCTATAAATACTATTATTCTTCCCAATGATGATCAAAAACCAGAGAGAAACAAAACAGTTTGTTTGAGCTGTTCCACATTTAATGCCTGTCTTTAAGAAACTTTGTGGATCCCTGACCTTGATACATTTTTACTCCTGTTAATAATAATGACAGAACTAAGGAACCAATAGTCCTTAAAGGCTTGTACTCTCTAACAATCAGTAAGCAAATAAATGTATCACTTCTACCTTACTTTCACTCTGTACACAGATACCATAAACTTGACTTTTCCCAGCTAACAAAATAATCCAAAGCAAAGAAGAAAAAAACCCACTACATTTTAGTACCATGATGTATTGAGCACATTACCAAAAACAATGTACAGTAATTCAGAACTGCCTCAGCACAGCCCTCCGGAGAACATTAATAACCCAGTGTTCATACACAACAAACAAGACCTCATTATTTAATAACAGAGAAGGTGGTGTCTTTCCCTACTGCATGTACAGCAAGTAGAACAATTAGCATCAATCCACTACATTACCCCCCTCCTGGCCAGAGAATGCAGTGCAGGCCTTTCCACAGCAATGACATGGAGTGTAATAGCGCCCCATGAAGCAGCAGCAGCTGCCTTCAATTGTGTCAATGTTGGGGAGGAAGAAAAAAAAAACAAAGAGGAGAGAGCGAGAGCACATTTTCTAAACGGATCACTTACAATGGTCTTTGTTTGCCTATAAAGGCCCTCAGGAAAATGAGCTAGGTTTGAATCTCGGCCCCTTCAGAGACTGTAACATATTGCAAAAAGCAACGCTGTCTGGAAAAGAACATGCTCCATATCTTTCTCATTACAATAATGAAGGTCCTAGACAGACATGCCGTGGTTTTATTAAGCAATGCAAAGCTCTGCTGGCCTCTAGCCCAAAGTAATAAGCAACAAGACAGTATATCACCAGTGTTTCTCGTTCGTGGTTTGGAGGGTTTGCAGGAAGCATTAGAGATAGGTAGGCATTAGATCTCAAATTGCGACCCAATTGCTTTTCTCCTCAGCGTTTTAGTCATCTGGGACTGCGAGCGAATACGCGGTACTACTTTATATAGAAACTTATTCTTCATCAGGATGGGAGCCCATCAACATGTTTCTTTAATCTTACAAGGAATTATTGAAAACAGTAATGATTAGATGTATAATGGAGCTACACAATGTGGATCCCTGCAAGGGCTAATTATACCAAAGTGAAGATAACACAGGTGCAGAACAATTAGCGCTTTCATCCTCCTCCACCTCTTTTCGCATTTCACATCTCTATCCTGAAGGAAATCAAACATGCAGGTTTCAAAGACAAAAACGTAAAGCCACGTGGACATGTTCGAAAACTCCTCTAGCTCCTAGTTTCCTTTGTTAGGGAAAGAACCTGTTTTAAACAAATGATTCGGTCTCCACGTGTTTGTTATTTTTGGTGCGGTTTCCATTTCAGCGGCTCAAATATTAAAATTTGTAATACAAGCGTAGCATAGCCGCCAGCCACTACCTTTATCCTCTGGGCCCTAACAGCATAAATCCTGCTAGAGTCAGGCACTGGAAGGGTTAATTCCCCTGTAGGCCTAATTGCTATTGAAGCCTTGGATGCAGTAGTGTATCCAAGGGCAGGCCTAGCAACAACCAGAGTGTCAGCCTGTGAGTGTGTACTGGCTGGGTGAGATGTGCAGATGTGGCACCTGTCAGTATCAAAACTGCCCTGTTATGGGGCAGGGTTACAAGCCCAACACCAGGGAATATAAACTGGTACGCTCCTTAAAGTGGGTGTGTCTCTTTCCTCCCCATGTGGAGTGAACAGCAGCTACCCTGTGTCCCATAAGGGGATGCAGGAGGAGCATCACAGAATGGAAGGCCTCAAGCCTTGCAAGTGTTCCTGCATGGAAACAGAGGAAGGAATGGGACTGTTGTAAGATCTGACCAATGCAATAAACACAATTGAACCATATGCACGTTTGAAACACTGTCTTGGGACATAGAAAGGTATCAGCATGGACCATCTTACTACCACAGGATCCTCGCTGACTGGAGGCACAGCCAATGAATAAGGTACCCTGTAAACCTGTCCTGACCCTCCCCACATCATCGCGGAGCCCTCAGCCCTCCTGTTGCCTCAAAAGGTATGCATAGCAACGTATGAAAAACACTAGTAAAAGCCAAATCTCACAGAAGGTGTGGGTACAGGTGTTACACAAGTCACAAGTTAAATTAGATGAGATTATCAGCCAAAATTCGGGGTCTGAAGTCAGAAGAAAATTAAATAAAAAAGGTCTCTCGGCAAGTCACAACCTGTCATTTCATGGGTTCCTCTCAGGGGAAGCTAAATAGAAGCGACACTTTGGGCTTCAGTTACTAAGAGCAATAGTGGTTTAGCTCAAGACAATGCCATTAGTCTGTCACAAGCCAAAGGCAGGACAGAAGCACATAACAAGAGCAATGACCTGGCCTCGGGTGTCATCACTGCTAATTGCTGTTCTCCCACAGCCGCTCTGAGGCACCAGCAAATGTCAGGATTTCCCAACACAAGGACCCACCACAGCCTTCCCATGCCTCTCCTCTCCAGCACCAAATACCATGCTCTTCCAATGCCGTTCGTGCCACAGAGGGCTCTTTTTAACCAGGCAAAGATTTGGTGTAGTGTCTGTGGGCCTCCTTTTACCCTTCCTGACCAAGCCAATGCTTGCAATTATACCAAAACTACAATATCTAGCACTAAATAGGAGTTTAGTATTAATATATTTTATTCATATAGCACCAACATATTCTGCAGCGCAGTACAATGCGGCGGTAAGGAGAAGAGCAAGATATATAATACTTCCAACTTAAAAAATAGTTAATGCAGTGCCTGCTCTGAGAAGCTTACACTCGAAATGGAATGAAGTCTCCTGGAAAAGTCAGTATTAGTTGACCATTAAGCCATCCCCTCCTTTTCTATGCCCAACTATTTAACGCCACCTCAACCTCTGGAGGAGCCAGAGTTTTGGCCTGCCTGGAGCTCTACACCAGACGGTTTGTAACCATCGCTGCGGGATATCTACTGCACTTGTTCAGGAACAAATATTTCTATCCATATTCAATTGTGGCATAAGAGAGTAGAAAAGGTTTCCAAGTGTGTGTAAGAGAAGGGCGAGTATGGAAAGTGGACTCGTGGACTTTTGCTGTCTTTACAAGACAGCAATCTCACCTACAAACCTGCTACAGCAGAATCAACCATTTCATCCAGAGATTTCACCTACGACATAACATTGCAGGAGAGCCCAGGAGGCTAACATTGTCATGGTCATGAATTAATAACAAATACTCAAATGCCGATTGAACGTACACTTTATAAAAATAAAAAACATCCCTGTATCCTTGTTAATACGCTTCCCATACTTCACGCAGTGCCGTGTACTGCAGGCTCAATAAACATTTATACACAATAAACTGCAGTACTCAAACATTTGCTACCACAGACTTCATACCACCAACATTAGTATCAAAGAAATTATACCACCAACCCCCTTCTTTGTGTGGTTTTGTTATCCTCCATCAGTAACCCCTTGTTTGTACATTTATGTTGTTAAGCCAGATACTTTGCTGTTAAAGAAGAAACGATAACGCAATCTTCCCTTGTAATCTGGGATTTCACGAAGTAGCCTATGGCACTAAAAGGTGAACTCTTTGTGCTAAATCCCAAACCCTTGATTCACTGAAATGCTTCAAACAGACCACTTACTTACACTGCCTAAAGAACAAATTGCCTTTTCATTACCCTCCTCGTGCTGATTGCAAACTTCACTGTGACACCACCCAGTAGTTTTCCATTTGAGAAATATTGACATAAAACCATTTTTGCTAAGACCTTAATAAAAGCAAAGAAACATGATTTATTTTTTTATTTTTTTAAACCTCAGTCTTATCAACTGACTTTGGAATTGCTGCAAAATGTCAGCACCTATCTGGCTCCCAGCAAAAACATGTAATGTATATAGTGTTACATTTGCAAATAATCTTTCAGGCTCAAATATTTAAAATGTACTGTATTAAGGCTCAGTGCATCAAACACTTTGTCCACAATAAAGGAAATAAATGTCAGAGCTTTTAATGCATTTATGTCCTAACAGAACTCACCATAGTAAGTTATATGTATATGCATGAATACCGCATTGCATGATTATTATGCATGATAAAGACCATGTCATTATTTGTCAACCGTAATCAATATTCTTTCATAATTGCTACATAAATCGGTGTGAAGTCCACAAGCTTTTCCAATTTAGAATAAGACTACACCATGCTATTGATTGTTTAATACATCTGAAACTGTATTAAGATCTCTCCTAGAACATTACCACGTTAAGGCACACAAGGTCTCATTCAAATGGCAAAAAGAAATCCACGAATATACAATTGTATTAAAGGCATCTCCATACACCAGTGTCCCACCTTCAGTCCCACTGTTACATTACACATATGGAAACCTTTATACAGCATTCATGTCACTGTTAAGCTTGATCACTGAGCAAATAAAGGGTTACTACGCTCTTACAGGTAGGTGAGGGGGAAGCAAATCGTAACACGGGGGCACCATCCAGCCATGAGAGGGTTAATAGCATCCTCTACCAGTAACCTTTCTAGCAGTGTAGCTGTCACATCTGGGCATGCAGAGCACACATACAGGGCACACATGGAAGGCATGCAGGGCACACATGGAAGGCATGCAGAGCACACATAGGGCATGCAGAGCACACATTGGGCATGCAGAGCACACATGGGGCATGCAGAGCACACATGGGGCATGCAGAGCACACATGGGGCATCCAGAGCACACATGGGGCATCCAGAGCACACATCGGGCATCCAGAGCACACATGGAAGGCATGCAGAGCACCCATACAGGGCACACATGGAAGGCATGCAGAGCACACATCGAAGGCATGCAGAGCACACATACAGGGCACACATGAAAGGCATGCAGAGCACACATGAAAGGCATGCAGAGCACACATGAAAGGCATGCAGAGCACACATGAAAGGCATGCAGAGCACACATGAAAGGCATGCAGAGCACACATGAAAGGCATGCAGAGCACACATGAAAGGCATGCAGAGCACACATGAAAGGCATGCAGAACTGAATGGTTACTGTGATCAGAGTGTGGTTCAGCCCTTGTAAATATGCCACTGACAGCCAACTTCCTAATGCAATTACAACACATATATACTATGATTGCTCTGCCTGAGCAGCTTGTAAAGGGGTAATGCATCCCCGGCACTAGCAGGAGAACTGCACCTGTGCCAGTGGCCCCTCCCAGACCCTCTTACCGTCTATATTCTCCCGGTCACTGATGTGCTGCAGGTTGCACCCCGTGTCCTCCCTGCTCATGTCCTGCTCCGGCCGGTAGGACTCCAGCCTGGAGTGGGCATTTCTCCGCAGCTTGGGGCTGGAAGACACGCAGCATGATGTGGTGTTCCCCATGCTTATCCCCAGCACCTCAGATCCTCTATTATCCCCCCGACCCTCTTCTTCCCCCCTCTCCAATCACAAAGATGCACCCCCCCAAAACAGATTGCAGATCCCCTGGCGGGGTGCAGCTGAATCCAGCTTGCTAACAGGGCAGAGCCATGGGTGCAGGACACAGCACCCACGATTTTGGGGTTAGAAAGGCAATAAACACCCTCTCTAAATCATTGTGAATAAGACAGACTGCCTGTCATGCTGGAGACCGAAAGCGTCATCTTCGCTGCCCGCTTCTTTATTATTGTCCCTATTAACGAGGCTTTCTCTTTTTTTTCCTTCTTAGCACTGACAGCCCCTCCTCCCTTAGCACTGACAGCCCCTCCTCCCTTTCCTCCTCCCCAGCACTGGCAAGAACCATGCACAGCCTGGGGCTGCTCCCTCCCTGCAAGAGGTTCCGGTTCACATGGGTGGGGACACAGCACAGCTTGCAGGAGGCGGAGCAGCAATAATGAAACCTCAATGAGTTCAATGGGCCCCTGACCAATTCTGCTCTTTAGTTTTCCCTATTTGTGGCTTTTGTTTCCCCAAACACATAACATACCCTGCAACTGAATCTTTGTTTTTCTTTTTAAGCAGGTACAATACATATTTTTGTGTTCTGTATCTCTTAAACAAGTTTTTGTGTGTGGTAAACTGTAGAGGTTAGGGGACTTGCATGGAAATTGCACAAGTACAGAGACTACAGTGATACCTATTTTTAATGTGCACAGTGTTAGAGGGTATGACATAGTTCTCCATCATCAATGAACATCCCTGAAAAACTGGGGTTTTTTTTGTATTTTCACTGATAAAAGTCCCCTTTTCCCAATGCGTGTGTAAAGGTGTTTCCCCCACCCTGTGGGAGATTTGGCCATTACTGGTCGTGTGGTGCAGGATACCTGCTGGTAACAGAAGGGCTGAGTCGTCCGCCGGGGGTAGTGGGGAAACAGGACTAGGCTCCTGGGGTTCATACCCTACATATCTCTTCAGCAGTGCTGCGCCTCCATCTGACGTAGGCTCCAGGAGCTGAAGGTGATCTCCCACGGTAGAACTATTACCTCTCACCCCCAGTAAGGTCACGCACCAGGCAGGAGGTATGTGCAAACAGGAACGGCTTATTACTCTTCTGTACAGTACAGGAACAACAGCAGGCTTCTGCCCGATGCAGTCCCACAGCTATCACTGAATCATGGTCACTACAGGCCAAGGGCACCCGCAGCCGTCCTAGCTCTTCCCTGCCTCACTAGCAGAGGTATGGTCCACACACTCTCCCCGGAGGGAAGAGGACTGGAGAAGGCCCCAATCTCAGCCTTTGCACTGTGTGTGACCTGCATTCCTCAGTGGGGGAAGGTACACTAACAAATTTGGGGCAGTACTGCCCTTAAGTACAGCCAGGAGGAGGGCACCAGGTCTGGCTCATGATTGGTCATGCCCAGGCCTGATGTCACCGCCATCCTCTGTCACTCAATTGCAGCTCCTCAGAGGGGGAAAACACCATAGCAACTACTGGCAACCTGATTGTACCAGGATTAGGGTGACCAGGTGTCCCGGTTTAGCCAGGACAGTCCCGTTTTTTTAACCTCTGTCCCGGGTTTTTAGTCTCTGTCCCGGCTGCCCTGCATGCTGTAAAATGTTCCGTTTTTTTGTGGCTGTTCCGCTTTTGACCATCAGAGCAGGGGGGGGGGGGGAGGGCAGCAGAGAGCAGACAATGCATGGAGGAGAGCAAGGCCCGGGACTAAGCTGCGGAGCCCCAGCAGTGAGACCCGGAAGTGTCAGTGAGAACTTCCAGTGTCTGCTGCCAGGGCTCAAGATGGCTTCCCCCACCCATGCAGGTATGGTCCAGAATGGGGGACACAGACACACACTCACACAATGGGGGGGGGGGAAGAGACACAGAGAGAGGCACAAGCACAGCATGGGGAGAGACACAGAGAGAACACAGGCACAGCATGGGGAGAGAGGCACAGCATGGGGAGAGGGGCACAGAGTGGGGGGAGAGACACAGAGAATGGGGGAGAGAGACAGAGAATGGAGAGGAGAGAGACAGAAAATGGAGGAGAGACAGAGAAAGGAGGGGAGAGAGACAGACAATGGAGGAGAGACAGAGAAAGGAGGGGAGAGAGACAGAATGGAGGGGAGAGAGAGACAGAGAATGGAGGGGAGAGAGACAGAGAATGGGGGGGAGAGAGAGACAAAGAATGGGGGAGAGAGAGAGACACAGAATGGGGTGGGGGAGAGAGAGACAAAGAATGGGGGAGAGAGAGAGACACAGAATGGGGTGGGGGAGAGAGAGAGAGAGACAGACAGAGAATGGGGGAGAGAGACACACAGAATGGGGTGGGGGAGAGAGAGACAGACAGAGAATGGAGGGGAGAGAGAGACGAGAATAGGGGGTGAGGGGAGAGAGACAGAGAATGGGGGGGGAGAGCATGGGGGAGGAGAGAGAGAATGGGGGGACAGAGAGCCGAGAATGGGGGGGAAGGGGGTGAAGAGAGAGAATGGGAGGGAGAGAGAGACAGAGAATGGGGGGGGAGAGAGACAGAAAATGAGGAGAGACACAGAGAATGGGGGAGAGGAGAGGGAGGGAGAGAATGGGAGCAGAGAGAATGGGGGGAGAGAGAATTGGGGGGAGAGCGAGAGAATGTGGGGAGAGAGAGAGCGAGAGAATGTGGGGAGAGAGTGTGAGAGAATGTGGGGAGAGAGAGAGCGAGAGAATGTGGGGAGAGAGAGCGAGAGAATGTGGGGAGAGAGAGAATGTGTGGAGAGAGAGCGAGAGAATGTGGGGAGAGAGAGAGCGAGAGAATGTGGGGAGAGAGTGAGAGAATGTGGGGAGAGAGAGCAAGAGAATGTGGGGAGAGAGCGCGAGAGAGAGTGGGGGGAGACACAGAGAATGGAGGGGAGAGAGACAGAATGGGGGAGAGAGACAGAATGGAGGGGAGAGAGACAGAGAATGGGAGGAAAGGCACAGAGAATGGGGGAGAGAGTGAGACAGAGAATGGGGGGTGGGAGAGAAAATGAGGGAGAGAATGGGAGAGAGAGAGAATGGGGGGAATGGAGCAGAGACAGAATGGGGGGGAGAGAGAGAGACAGAGAATGGGGGGTGGAGAGAGACAGAAAATGGAGGAGAGACACAGAGAATGGGGGAGAGGGGAGGGAGGGAGAGAATGAGGGAGAGAATGGGAGGAGAGAGAGAATGTGGGGAGAGAGAGAATGGGGGGGGAGACACAGAGAATGGGGGGATTGAGACAGAGAATGGGGGAGAGAGACAGAATGGAGGGGAGAGAGAGACAGACAGAGAATGGGGGGGAGAGAAACAGAAAAGGGAGGAGAGACAGAGAATGGGGGAGTGAGAGAGAGACAAAGAATGGGGGAGAGAGAGAGACAAGAATGGGGAGAGAAATATAATGGGGGAGAGAGAGAGACAATGGAGGGGAGAGGAGACAGAGAATGGAGGGGAAATGCACAGAGAATGGGGGAGAGAGAGAGACGTAAGGGTGGAATGAGAATGTAGGGGTGGGGAGAACGAGAATAGAGGGATATGGGGGAGGAAGAGAGAAAGGGGTGTGTGTGTGTGTGAGAGAAGGGGGACAGAGCAGGGTAGAGCGAAATAAAGGAGAAGGGGGGCAGTTGGTGATATTGTATTGTATGTCTTTATTTATATAGCGCCATAAATGTACATAGCGCTTCACAGTAGTAATACATGTGGTAATCAAATAAATAACAGATAATATAAATAACAGATCATGGGAATAAGTGCTTCAGACTTAAAAGTAACATTAAGGAAGAGGAGTCCCTGCTCCGAGGAGCTGACAATCGAATTGGTAGGTAGGGAGAACGTACAGAGATAGTAGGAGGGAATTGTAGTCAGTGCGTCTGCAGGGGGCCAAGCTTTATGTATCGTGTGCCCATGATTATCCACAGTGCTATTCATATGCTTCTTTAAGCAGATGTGTCTTAAGGTGGATAGGGTGCTAGTTGGGTATTGAGGGGAAGGGCATTCCAGAGGTGTGGGGCAGAAAGTGAGAAAGGTTTAAGGCGGGAGAGAGCTTTAGATACAAAGGGGGTAGAAAGAAGACATCCTTGAGAAGAACGCAAGAGTCTGGATGGTGCAAAGCGAGAAATTAGGGCTGAGATGTAAGGAGGAGCAGAAGAGTGTAAAGCTTTAAAAGTGAGGAGAAGAATGGAGTGTGAGATGCGGGATTTGATCGGAAGCCAGGAGAGGGATTTCAGGAGGGGAGATGCGGAGACAGATTTAGGAAAGAGTAGAGTGATTCTGGCAGCAGCGTTTAGGATAGATTGTAGGGGAGACAGGTGAGAGTCAGGAAGGCCGGACAGCAGGAGGTTGCAGTAATCGAGACGTGAAAGAATGAGGGCCTGAGTCAGAGTTTTAGCAGTCGAGTAACAGAGGAAAGAGCGTATCTTTGTGATATTGCGGAGGAAAAAGCGACAAGTTTTAGAAACGTTTTGAATATTAGAGGAGAATGAGAGAGAGGAATCATTTGTTATCATTTGTTTTATAAAAAATTTTTTGAATGTGTCCCGGTTTTAACTTTTGTAAATCTGGTCACCCTAACCAGGATGAATACAAAAGAATCAATGATACTTGAAATGCTGATATGTATTAATGAGTAAAAGTAAAGAACATGAATTGACAGTGTGCAAAAAAACACAAATCACATAAAATGAACAGGAGGGGAGGGATGGTGAGGGAAGGGGGAAATGTGACCACTAAAAAGTGAGGGATATGGTAAAGAAATTCCTAACAGGGAAGGAAGTGGGTGCGTTGAGATGCAGGGGGCAACGTTTCAGGGTCACTTACCCCTTCTACAGGCCCATTCCCATAGTCACCATAAAGTGGGACTATGGTACTCCCCGACTCCCTCACAGCAAAATCCTCCCAGTGTTAAAACAAATGCAAAAAAGTGTCCAGGCGGATGCAAGCAGTATTAAATTCAATGAGTTATGTCATCTGATATACATGTATATATATATTAATACACACATTCCCAGCTAGCTCAAACTCCCACACCCACCACATCATGAATATATATTTATGTCAAAAACACATATATATATATATAAAAATAGATTTTACCAGATTGGAGTCCGGAAAAAACGAGACAGCACACAGTCCAGTAGTTCCAATAAAGCTGTATTCAGAGTAACATGGCACCACCTCCAACGTTATATATATATATAGAGGAGAAAACACAAAGAATACCGCATGCACGCCAGATATGAGAGTTACCCAAAAACTATCATAAATATATCTTACTACTATATATTTCTGAAAGCGTCATATGTTTCTGTGTCTGTATGTGTCTCCCTGTGTCCCTCCCTGTGTCCCTAGCGGCAATCCCATTGGACCTTGGGCCAGGCCAATGAGATTGCTCCCTTGGCCCGCCCGCCCCCGCACACCTCTCATTGGCCTGAGGCGGAGTGACGGGCCAAAGGAGAGACGGAGAGACACACACACACACACACACACACACACACCACCCCCCCTCCCCCGCGCTCTCTGCGGCTCTCCCCTCACATAGGCCGCTCCCCCAGCTGACCATCCCCGAGAGCGCTCCCCACGGCTCTCACCACCCATAGGCCACTCCCTCACCCGGCGCTCTCCCTCACCCCCCATCCGCTCTCCCCCCCCGCCCGCTCCCCCCCTCCCCCCCGCTCACCCCCCCGCCCCGCTTATCCCCCCCCCCCACCCACACACACAGAGCACGCTCTCTGCGGCTCTCCCCTCACACAGGCCGCTCCCCGTCCCAGAGGCCGCTCCTCCGGCTGTCTCCGCCTCTCCCCGCGGGAGGCACAGCACCTCCTCACCGGAGCGTCTCAGCCTCTCCACTGAGGAGCCCGAGGTGGAGGAGGAGGGCGGCCGGTACCCGTAGAAAGAGGAGCGCGGCCGTGTGCAAGGTGAGGAAATGCAGGGGAATGGGTTATTAAACGCGTCCCTGACTCAACCTGCCCTTTGCCCCCCCTACCCTCCCTGCCCCCCTACCCTCCCTTCCCCCCCTACCCACCCTGCCCCCCCTACCCTCCCCTCCCTGCCCCCCTGTCCACCTGCCCCTTGCCCCCTGCCCTTTGCCCCCTGCCCTTTTCCCCCTGCCCTCCCTCCCCGTGCCCTTTCCCCCTGCCCTTTGCCCCCTGCCCTCCCCTGGCCTTTGCCCCCTGCCCTCCCTCCCCCTGGCCTTTGCCCCCTGCCCTCCCTCCCCCTGCCCTTTGTCCCCTGCCACCCTCCACCTGCCCCCCCAGCCCTTTGCCCCCTGCCCCCCCAGCCCTTTGCCCCCTGCCCTCCCCCTGCCCTTTGCCCCCTGCCCTTTGCCCCCTGCCCTCCCTCCCCCTGCCCTTTGCCCCCTGCCCTTTTCCCCCTGCCCTCCCTCCCCCTGCCCTTTGCCCCCTGCCCTCCCTCCCCCTGCCCTTTGCCCCCTGCCCTCCCTCCCCCTGCCCTTTGCCCCCTGCCCTCCCTCCCCCTGCCCTTTGCCCCCTGCCCTCCCTCCCCCTGCCCTTTGCCCCCTGCCCTCCCTCCCCCTGCCCTTTGCCCCCTGCCCTCCCTCCCCCTGCCCTTTGTCCCCTGCCACCCTCCACCTGCCCCCCCAGCCCTTTGCCCCCTGCCCCCCCAGCCCTTTGCCCCCTGCCCCCCCAGCCCTTTGCACTTTGCCCCTCCCTGCCCTTTGCCCCTCCCTGACCTTTGCCCCTCCCTGCCCTTTGCCCTGCCCCTCCCTGACCTTTGCCCCTCCCTGCCCTTTGCCCTGCCCCTCCCTCCCCTCCCTGCCCTTTGCCCCCCTGCCCTTTGCCCTCCCCACCCTTCTACGCCCCTTGGACCCCCCCTGCCCTTCGACGCCCCTCGCCCCCCCCCCCGCCCTTCCACTCCATGCCCCCTGCCCTTCCACGCCGGGTATATCAGCTAGTGATATATAATCAATAGACAGTGGTGCTCAAAGGATAATAGTAATGTAACGCAACAGAAAAGTATCCATAAAGTAAGCACACGGGTATACCAAAATGAGTATGTATAATCAAATGTATTAATAATGGATAAAAACAGGGGATGAAATGTTAAAAAGGGAGGGGGTCTCCATACAGACATCGTATTGCCATAGGAACAAAAATATAGTGCAAAAATAACTCAATGGCTATAGTGGTGTACAGGCATCATAGGCTGGGTTATAATATAACCTGCATATAAACTGCTATTGATAGATAGAGCAAATGACAGCCAAAATAAATTAAAGTGATACTAGAAGAGTACCAACTAGCTAGCACAGCCGAACCACACAAAACACACAGTATTTCAGTGCTGCAGAGACTGAGTACTGGAAAATCAAGGGAAAGGATATAATGAGCCTCATCCAGTGTTTACTAAATAAGGTTCAAAGATTGAATGCCATAGAGCAGGGGTGAGCAAACTTTTTATACCGAGCCACCCTTTTCATCCATAAAATTTCTCGGGCCCCCCCTGCCTGATGTAATCAAAATCACATGGAAAAGAAAAAAAACCTTTATTAAACGGTATACAATATAAATCCAAATGTTTAAATACTTACATATTTCAACAGCTCGCGCTTGCAAAATTAGGCTGCGTCCACGCTACCGCTGAGAGCGGTGACATCACCAACTCTCCAAGCATGAGCACAGGGTGTCTTGCATAATTTTGCAAGCGTGGATCGGGGCTATTTGTGTGTGTGTCTGTGTGTGTCTGTGTGTGTATTGACTGCTGCTGAGCGCACATCAAAGTCAATTTTGTTTGTCTCCCCAAGCGCCAAGCTTGGGAGAGCGTACGTGCACAAAGGCAATCCTTTGGGGGGGCATTCATCCACCTCTTTGCTACCTCCCTTCCTTCTCCCCCCCCCCTTTTTTTTTCTTCCTTCCCCTCCCTGCTCTTTGGCTTGCTATCCCCATTGTCATCCAAACTCCTACCTACAGTATTATTTCTTTTTTCCCGTTTTCAATGTTGTGTTTTCACAGTTTTTTTACATTATTTCTGTACGTTCATAGTATGATTGATATAGTGGCAGCCTACCCTTTCACTTGCAGAGGATCGCAGCGAAGCAGGTTGCCAGCGGAGGAGAGCAGGAACACAGCGCTATTGCAGGGTAGACACCGGAAGGAGGGGCGTTTGACTTCACCGTGCTCGGGCGTGCTCCTCCCCGTACCTCCGAAGACCCTGCGCGTGCGCTCACACACCATCACGTTGCCGCCACCTGCACTATCCTGTTCAGCCACCCGCACACATCTTCGGCTGCCCCTCGCGCACAGCGTCTGCCGGCCCGCGCACCCAGTTTTCGTCGCACGCCGCCTGCGCCCCCTAAATAATCTTGTTCCTCATTGCCCCCCCAGTTTGCGCACCACTGCATTACAACACACACTCTCAATCAATCACCACATACACACTCACCACATACACTCAATCAATCACCACACACACACCACACACACTCAATCCCCCCCCCACACACACACAATCAATCCCCCCCCACACACACACACACACACACTCAATCCCCACACACACACACACACACTCAATCCACACACACACACACACACTCAATCCCCACGCACACACACACACACACAACAATCCCCCCACACACACACAATCCCCACACACACACACTCAATCCCCCCACACACACACACTCAATCCCCACACACACACACACTCAATCCCCACACACACACTCAATCCCCACACACACACTCAATCCCCCCCCACACACATACACACACACAATACCCCCCACACACACACTCAATCCCCCCCCACACACACAACCCCCCCCACACACACACACACACACACACACAAACTCAATCCCCACACACTCAAATCACCACACACACACTCAATCCTCACACACACACACACAATCCCCACACACACACTCAATCGCCCCCACACACACAATCCCCCCACATACACAATCCCCCAAACTCAATCCCCACACACACACACAATCCCCCCCACACACACACAATCCCCCCACACACACACAAACTCAATCCCCACACACACACATACTCAATCCCCACACACACACACTCAATCCCCCCCCCACACACACACACACAAACTCAATCCCCACACACAATCCCCCCACACACACAAATACACACACACAAAAATACACACACACACTTTCTCCTGGGGGGGCGACATGCTCCGATCTCCCAACCCCCCATGCTGCTGAAAACTGGTGCGGGAAGCTGACAGAAAGAGAAGGAGGGGCTGTCTGTGTGCAGAGAGAAGCCCCGCCCCCTCTGCAAGACACAGACACATAGATGCAGCAGCACGGAGCTTCTGGCCTCCCGTGCACAGCTCTGCCCGCCCCCCAGGTATCCCTGCAAGCAGCCCGTGCCCCCCCTACATAATCTTGCACACCGCTGCCATAGCGAAAAGTCCAGAAACATATAGAGCATGTAACAGCATACGGTGGAATTAATACATCACCAGAATCAGAGCAAAATCAGTAGCATAGATATGTTCCTTCTGGTGAAGAGTCTGGGTTTCCCCTCCAAACACTCCCACACGGTTCGACAAACGGTCTTCTTCTGGGAGTGGAGTTGGGGGAAGTGAGCCTAGTATTTATACGGGAAGCAGGAGAGCAGAATTTGCGCCAAAAGTCTTGAATAAAACAGCTGTTGCATATATCCAAGCTGTCCATACTCATTGAGGAGATTGCTGGCTGCTATCTGCAAGATCCTGGCGCAAATGGGGTTCAGTCTCGGCTTCTGCAGACATTACCAGCGCTGCTGTAGTTGCCATGACGACGTGATGCTTTGACGTCCCTTACGCGATGACGTCACAAGCGCTACCACGGAGCCTAAGGCGAACTAGAATTAACAGCTGCGACCTTGCAGCGTCTGTGACGGGATGACGTCACTGCAAATCTCCTCAATGAGTATGAACAGCTTGGATATACGCAACACTTCCCCCAACTCCACTCCCAGAAGAAGACCGTTTGTCGAAACGCGTTGGAGTGGGAGTAAACACTGGATGAGGTTCATTATATCCTCTCCTTTGATTTTCAAGGTTGAGAAAGATCCCACTGGGGGACCGAAACGTCGTTTTTTGTGTCTCTTTTTCAATACAAAGAACTTGTGATCAACTTACCTGTGTGCTGTCCCTTGATCTCATGCTTCAACCGGTATCGTATGGTCTATTATTGTGTTATGGGATAAGCACCAAACTTTGTTTACTTTCAAGTGGAGTGACGGCTTTTTTTGGATGATATATATATAACAGTCCCATAAGAAAGTCTTATCTGTTTCTTGTAGTTGTAGAGGAAGGCCTCTCTGCTCTCCTGGGTCCGCACCCTTGTGTGCTATAGAAATATCAGGATCCAGGTATAGAAGTCTTGACCCCTTTGTCTTGCTGTCAACCTGCAGTCCTTATGCAGCTCAAGATATCTGTTGATCCCCAGGTCAGCCCAGTTGTGGACTAAGGAATCCTCTTCCTGTGTCTCAGAACAGAACAAAGGAAAAAACAAGTGCACACAACATATATTAATGTACCCTGTGTACACACTTGTGGTAAGTGAATAAAGTAAAATAGATACTTGAGGAGGTAGAGCAGCTCCGGAAGGAGGACTCAATCCAAAGTCCAGACAACAGATGAATAGAGCATAGAATCCATAGAGCATAGAATCAGGAGCACAAATACATCCAAGTAATATAAAAAAAAAGGAAAAAATACAATAGTGCACACTATATACAATAAACAGCAATAGTGTAATTATATAGGTAATCCCCTCACAATAGTGCAGAGGAAATTAATACAGTATGGTTGTTCCGAGTGACCAACTCAAGGTGCAAATCTTCAGATGGAATCTGAGCAGTATCCCTCAGAGGCAGGAGGGGGATTCAGTACATGGAGAATAGAGAAGGCCCAAATAGTGAAGTATGTTAATTTTATCAAATAGACAGAGGCATTGCACTTACAGAATTACTGTAGAGACAGGCAATTGGACCACTCTGAGTCAGAGGTGAAGAGGAACTGCAACAGTCCTGCCTGGTATAGATGTCTGCAGTGGTATAAGTCCAAAATCCTCAGCAAAGTCCACCAAAAATGATTACCAGTCTCCAGGTGCCTCTGTATTGTCCCCAAACGCGTTTCACTCATAAGAGCTTCATCAGTGGGTTAGTGTAATCTTCTTTGTGCATTTTTCTTCTTTTTTTTTTAACTTGTGTTTTATTGTTTTTCAAAGTTTAACAGGGAGGGGTACAGAAAATGAAAAGGGTGGGTGGGGAGGGTTAAGGGAAATCATCCACAATGGTCTCCACGCAGGGCTCTTGCAAATAAAGGTATACATATATTTATATAAAAGTATAAAAGACATTCTATATGTTAGAGGTGCACACATTTTGATTTAAAGTCGAGTCTGAGTTCACGGTCTTACTGTAAGTCAGGTTTGGATTTTGCCATATATAAGTCGCCCAAGGCTCCCAGGTTGTCAAGAAACTATTAAATCTGTCATGGACTAGACTGGTTCGTCTTTCCATGGTAATAACATGGTTCATTTTATTCACTACCGTTGTGATTGGTGGGGAGTCTTTCTGTTTCCAGTGTTTTCGCTATCATTGCTTTAGCTGCCGAGAGTATTTGTTTTGTCAAGTAGTCTGCTTTCCTTTCAAGACCGTCTGTAGGTTTTAGTAAAAGTACAGTTTCCATGTCCCATGTCAAATCTATACCTAGTACCCCCCTTTATTAGTCTCCTTATTCTCCCCCAGTATAGGATAATCTTGGGGCATGGCCACCAGATATGTTTAAACGTGCCTGCTTGTCCGCAATTACGCCAGCACATGGGGGAAGTTGATGGGAAGAAAGAATGAAGGCGCACAGGTGTGTAATACCATCTGTGAAGGATTTTCACATTTGTTTCTCTAACCGCTGAGCATCTGGAAAGCTATTCTTTCATATATCTCCTCCCAATCGTCCCCCTCCATGGTAATACCTATATCTTTTTCCCAATCTGCTATATTTTTGCTTGTATGCCCTCTGTATTGCTGTATCAATACCTGATAAAACTGGACGATTGTCCCTTTATGGTATATGCCTGATTGATACCTCTTGAAAGTGGTTAGGGATCTAGTCCAGGTATCTTGTGGTTGTATCGAGGAAACATAATGTTTAAGCTGCATATATTGGAGTGTATGTGTAATCGGGATATTATATTCTTCCCTTAGAACAGAGAATGGCTTAACTCTAACCCCTTTTTGCCATGCCGCCAATAGAGGATAGCCCTTTTTCTTCCCATCTTTTAAAGACCGAGGAGTGTTGCGATGCTGGGAACTCTGGGTTGAGTCTGATAGGTGTCAGATGCGAAGGGATAGATGAGATCTGTTTATATTTACAGTTTTTGTCCCAGATGCTTAAATAGTGTGTTACGACTGGGTGGGATTTATATTGGTCTGCTCTGTTTTCTTTTTTTAGCCACAAGAGATTTGCCATGTTTAGCATTTTGGCCTCCGTTCTCTCTATATCTACCCATGGCTTTGTACCCGGGGTTACTGACCAATAAATTAACGAACTCAGTCTAGCTGCTTCATAATATTTAACTAGGTCGGGTTGCCCCAGGCCTCCTCTAGTCAGAGGGAGTGTCATTAATTTTTTCTTAATTCGGGGCTTTTTACCATTCCAGATAAATTTGGCTCTCTCTTTTTCCAGGTCCCTAATGACATTCACTGGAACCGTTACTGGGAGAACTTGAAACAAGTATAATATTCTTGGTAGTAGGTTCATTTTAACTGAAATGATCCTACCCGACCAGGAGATCTGGTGACTCGACCAGTTCGATAGATCTTTTTAATTAGATTTGGGTAGTTTGCTTTATAGATATCCTCATATTTTTGTGTAATGAAAACCCCCATATATTTTATCTTATCTGTCTTCCACTTTATAGGGAATTTCTTTTTGAGCTCTTTCTCTTTTTCTATGGGTATGAAAATATTTATAGCTTCAGATTTAGTGTGGTTAACTTTAAAATTTGAAATTTTGCCGAATTCATCTAATGTATCAAACAGGCGTCTCTGGGCTTTGATCTTATTCTTGTGGCTAAGACTTCTATGCAGATTGCAAACAACAGGGGGGACAGCGGGAAACCCTGCCTGGTGCCGTTTGTAATCTTAAACGGTGCTGAGGTGTAGCCTGAGGTACGGACTGTGGCCGTTGGGTTGGAATATAGGGCTGCTATACCGTTGATAAAATTTTCATGGATTCCTACCTCTCTGAGTGCTCGAAACATAAAGGGCCAGGCCACCCTGTCGAACGCTTTTTCTGCGTCAAGTCCTAGTATCAGTGTGGGGCATTGATTCGTGTTGCTGTTATGGATGATATTAATGATCCTGCGGATATTATCCGAGGCCTGTCGTTCTGGGGTAAATCCCACTTGATCTGGGTGAATCAAGGTATTTAGAACCTTGTTCAGTCTGGTCGCTAAGATTTTTGCAAACAATTTTGTATCAGTATTTATCAGAGAGATAGGTCTGTAGCAAGAGCATCGGGTGGGGTCCTTTCCTTCTTTTAGGATTACTATGATTGAAGCTTCGAGTGACTCGGTTAACATAGTTTTGCCATCTAAGATCGCATTAAACCATCTAATTAAATAGGGTTTCAGTATATTCTCGTATTTTTTATAATAAAATTTCGTAAAGCCGTCCGGGCCTGGGGCTTTAGAATTTTTAAGGGATTTAATAGCGCCGGTTACTTCCTCCTCTGTTATAGGGATTCCTAGATAGTTTGTCTCTGATTCATCTAGCCTAGTTAATCTGGTTGTTTCTATATAGTCATCTATTTTTGTAGACATGTCTAATTCGTTTTGTTCGTGGTTTGTCAAATTATATAAATTGTTATAGTAAGCCACGACCTTGTAATGGGGACCGGTTAGACCACACGGGCCAATGTGAGATTGGGTGGGTCAGACAAGGGGGTCCAGCCGTTACAATTGGAGGTGCTGCTGAGAGACCTGTTAACAGGACAGGCTTTTGCTAGGCACACATTAGGAAACAGGGAAAGTGTCTGCTGCCACTTTGTGCTGCGTGGGACGGAGCCAGGGGTAGTCAGGGAGATGCTGGAGCTGCATGCCGCAAAGACGCCTTGGGATCCGTTAGGGGTTAGTGAGTCTGGAGCTGGGGGCTATTGCTGTTCTAGTCGCCTTGAGGTAGCGCTAGCGGGGGATGCCTGAAGGGGTAAACTGGTAACTTAGGGCAGGAATTCTGGAAGGGTCCGCACTAGGCTAGCCAAAAGTAGGTCGACGCCCAAAGTACTGCATGGAAGAGCCAGAGTACTCTAGTCTCCATTCCAGATCACTTACCAAGGAGCACAGACTGGAGGAACGTGTTACAGTAGACACAGAAAGAGTGAGCCTAGCCTGAGGTAGTGCAAACACGAGTCAGATCTACGTTAGGTACACAAGGTGGTGCACAAGGCATGTTTATTGTACGGATGTGGTAGCTGCCCCGCAGAGCGGAGCTCTACGTACAGGAAATCAGTGTTCAACGATCAAGAGAGACCTGTCAGAATGGAGGATCTGCACAGAGCAGAAGGTCCAGGATGGCAGGGAGAGAGAACCGTCAGAATGGAGGATCTGCACAGAGTAGAAGGTCCAGGATGGCGGGGAGAGAGAACCACAAGAATGGAGGATCTGCATAGAGTAGAAGGTCCAGGATTGCGGTCAGAGGAAGAACACGCATATGAACTGTGCGTGGACGAAGAACAAGCTACAGAAGAGACTTTTGTGAGTTTGTTGTGGAATGGCGTGAAAGCCGTGGCTGAGCCGTGTTTATCATGTTTTTGTTCTCGGGATGATACCCCTGAGAATAATGAGCATGACAGTGTTATCCGATGGGAGGAACGAAATGGACTTTGTTATACCCCAATTAACAAACAGCCAGACGCTGCCTTCAATGGGAAAAAGGACAATACTTACCAAGATGGCGGTTCCCGTGTTCCCGGGACACCGCGTGGGCATGCTGCAGAAAGTCTTGCAACTTTGCAGTTTGCTAATTGTTGGTCAGGATTGGCGCCAACGAGAAAACTCCACCCCGATGGGGAGTTTGGCGCGAAAGCTGGAGCCGCGCCCTCATGGACTATGACTCACTCTGCACCTGTGCTGGGTCAGCCTACAAGTCTACGAGACATCCCCCTAGTTTCGACCAGGGGGAGTGGTTTGCAGTTCCACCGGATATTGATGGAGAAAGAAGGAGGAGGGGTTGCCATACCCGCCCCTGCCCTTCAGTTGCGAAGAGCCATTGACCAGTACAGACCTCTGAAACGAGTGCCTCCGCTGGTGAATATGGCTGCAGTTACTGATAAAGTGGACCAGAGTCCGTTGATCTCTACTCATCCCTACTCGGCTCCAGGAGGCTTCCTGATCATCCGTGTGGAGGGTGTGGAGACTGTGGCGTGTCTTTGCCTGCAGTGCCGACTGCCAGGCGGAGCCGTGGGCAGCGAGGCCCGATGCCCCCACTGTGGACTGCAGTACATGTGGCCTATGACCACTTTTGTACCGGTACAAGCGGTGGGAGTAGCAGGAAATGTCCCGATGCCGATCGACGAGCAGCCGGGAGCACTATGGAATGAGAGTGCAGGTCCCGCGGAGTCGGAGTCAGGTTCGGTGCTCCCGACGGAGAAACCCAGCCATCGGAGAGGTGATCACCGAGGAGCCCATCGCCGGTCCCCTACTGGGATGCCTCGGCCGAATTGCAAGTTAGAATCCTCGGACGAGGAGTGTGCTAGGCTGTCGAGTAAGATGGTCATAAAGAGAGACTGTCATACTATTGGTACGCCATGGAGAGATGCCATTCCCCGTGGTGTAGAGACGCGGAGTAGAGTGTCTCCAGTACCGCGACCACCCGATCGCCGGAGTCCCACTGCCATGGTGACTAGTGGATCGGAAGGAGGTCGATCCACCCCGACCCTGCGAGGTACTAAGATGACACCGTGCCTGTCGCAGACCCAGGGGGTGGAGGAGAAGGAAGAGCGAGTCCAGAGCCAGACTGGATCGCGCAGCAGACGGGCGTTGCCAGATGTCCTCGTGGAGGAAGAGATCCCGATTGGGGATCCAACCCAAGATGGCGTCGAAGCACGTGCGTGTACGGAGGTGATTCCGGATGACCAGAGCGGCATCGAGTGGGAGATGATAGCACCTCTGCGGTCGAGCAGCGGAAGTCATTCACCTACTGCCAGACGGAATGGGCGCTCGAGTCGGAGAGTGAAGAGCCCAACTGCCGGTGAGAAAGAGAGACTTTGTGCCGAAGCCGAGACAGGTATTGCTGGGGAGCAGGTCGTAACCCTGCCTATACCTACGGTTTGGTCCCGTCCCCAAACCCCGTCCACACCCAAGGTTAGCCCCAAGGCCCTAGCTAAAGCCCCTGTCCCCGTCACTATTTCATTCGGGTCCAGTTCTAGCTTAGGGTTGTCCGGGGAGTCACGGGGTCCTTCCGAGGATCGTACTGGAAGCTTGGACTGGGGAACTTCGGATGATGGGTCGGAGGGAGGAGGGAGGATGTCCCGACAAGTGTCGGTATCCAGTGATTGCCCTAGTGTGCTAAGCGTTACCGTTAGAAACACCGCACAGTACAAAGGAGTTGTTGAGCGATCTGAGGGTACGTCCGGGGTATCTTCGGGTGGGCCTGATGAGGAGTCGATAGAGGAGTCTATAGAACCTAGTTCCGAAGAACAGAAGGAGACTAGGTGGTGGGCCCCATTGTACGAGGGGTATGTTGCTTGGTTCGACCGCACCCGATTTATCCTAGAAAGGGAGGGGGTGGTTGATCACTGGTGGGCTGCCGGTGACTTTGATGATGAGGCATACCTTAGGGCCCTAAGGGTAAGGTGGGATCGTATCCAGGCAGGCCTTATTATCCCAAAGGGGTCCGCAGGGTTGGATGACCCGGTAGAGACCGATGAGCCCCTGTCATGGGTGCTGCCCGGGGCGGCTGGCGAAAGTAAGTTGACCAGGGCTTGCCGAGCTGAACGGGCTATTGCGGCAAAATACAGAAGGTCGCATGGGCTTGATTACCCGTATGTCCCGGAACCTCTAATGAGAGAGATAGAGGAGAATAGGGAGAGATGGCTTAGAAACGATATCCAGCACTATATCGTAGAAAAAGGGGGAGCCATTAAAGGAATTCAGGCCGAGCAGAGGGTAGCTCAACTTATGCGGGTATGAAAGATAGGACGCAGTGTGTACATGCACAAAGTGGTGTATTGCAATGAGCGAGGGATACCACGGGAATACAGCGTGACTGTGCATGATGCCGCGGGGCGGGAGGTGAAGAAGCCAGATCCTCGACATTACTATTGAGTGCTAAATTAGAGTGGTCTGCTTTTTCGTTAGCGCTCCCTGCTGGTCAGTGAGTGAGATGGGCTTGCATTATTATGTCAATGTGATGATGTTTGCCATGTTATTTGTGTGTTCTTTTGCAGTGTTTCCTGGCGCAAGGTACACCAAATTTAGGTCCCAGCCGGGACGGTGGGTATTAACCAGGGGGAGTATGTAGCCATGCATAATAATGACTGCGTACATCTTCCCTGTTGGCAGTAAGTCCTGGTAAGTACAGGCCTGCCAACAGTAGTTATGGAGGTTTTCCCTCACACCCTGGTGTGGTGCCCTGTGTAAGGAAGGGAGTGGCTGTATGCTCTGAGTCCCTGGATAGTGACATCAGAGATGCGCCTGCCCCCTGAGGTATAAAGGGCACAGCACTGTCAGTTAGTGTTGTGTTAGCCAGCAGTTGTGTGAAGCAGCTGGTAAAGTGTATGCTCCTGCATAAGGGATTGGAGGAATACTTTTGTGACCCTAGTGCTGTAACTAGCGGTAGCAGAGTGACCAATCAAGTCTGTCTAAGCCACACTGTGTCCAGGGACCTGGCGCAGTGGTGATCTCCCTAGGAGAAAGGGAATCCCACTTCAATACGGGAGGGCGTACCTGGCAAAGGGACAGCACGACGAGATGTGCGGCTAGAGCCGGCAGCTGCATGGGGCAGTCTGCTACATCCCACCCTACAATAAAGATGCCATGTTCAAAGAAACCCCCACTGTGTGAGTGTGAGATTACTCTACAGTGGCAGTCACCACCGAGAAGGAGTTCCTCACCAGGACCATCTCCCTGCGAAAGCATAGATCCTGTTGAGGTGGAGGCGCTGCACATGAAGTAAGTTGGACTCGTAACCACTACCTCAGATACCTGTCCTGATGACATCCTCTAATAACACCAAGCGGGAGACTCAGGAGTCCTGTTGCTTGCAGGTGCACCACCACACACGACCTTGTAATGGGGACCAGTTAGACCACACGGGCCAATGTGAGATTGGGTGGGTCAGACAAGGGGGGTCCAGCCGTTACACATATATAAAAAGACAACAATCAAACGTTAACCAGTTATATAGTACTGTGGAATACACAACAAATCTTATGGTTATAGTTAGCCTATATACTTAAACCTCTGGGCTTATTCTTCTAGCTCATTTAGTTCTTATTTATCTAAAAATTCTGCCTAACCTAAACTTTATTCTCCAGTGTTGAAGATAGTTAGACTAAATCACAGTCATTCAAGTCCTCCTTGAGGACGCCTGAACTCTAGTCCATTGTCTCTGTCTTCCATGTAGTGGGGCTCTCGCCTGGGTTTCAACTTCCGGTGGGGCCTCCAGACCCAGGGCTGCCATGAATGCCGGGTCATCCTCTGGCTTCCTGAGTGTTGCTTGTTTCCCATTGTGCGACGTTTGTAAACGGAATGGGAAACCCCAGCGGAATCTGATGTCCTTACTTCGTAGAAAGCTCGTAATCTCTCTAAGCTCCCGTCTTTTAGCCAGTGTGGCAGGCGCAAGATCGGAAAAGATTTGTAGTTCCGATTCTTCAAAGTGGAACTTATCCTGGTTTCTGATTTTGGTGATAATTTCCTCTTTGGTTGAGAAGTAATGCAGCCTGGTAATTATATCTCTATTATATATGGTAATTATATCTCTGGGACCTCTGTTCTCAAACTCCTTGGGTCTGAAGACTCTGTTTAGGATTGGTGGCTCCTGGACGTATACTTTGAAACAGCCTATGGAGATAAGGTTTAATATCCTCTGCCGCGACCGACTCTGGGACATTCCAAATCCTTATGTTGTTCCTTCTTGATCGATTCTCGGCATCCTCTTGCGCGTTCTGGAGACGAGATATCTGATCTTTCAGCTGGTCTATGTCTGCGTCTGTCTCGGTCTGTCTTTCGGTGGAGGCTTCCATAGCTTCTTCAAGGCCCGTAGTGCGCACCTCTACCGCCGCGATTTCAAAGCATAGTCCCGTCAATGCGCTCTGCAGTTCTTCATGGAATGACTGCTTGATCTCTTTGACCCAGGCCTTTAGATCGTTTCTTAGGCTTGTCCCTTGGTCCGAGTCCGAGCCTGACTCGGATTCTTCGTGGTCCTGAGATTGCGAGGTCTTGTCTTTTCTCGGGGGTTTCGGTGTGCCGCTCTTTTGCTTGGAGAACAGGGAAGCATCTGGTTTTGGTGGCTTTTTTGGCGGGCCATTTCACAGGTTTATTTTGTTCAAATATCTAGAACTTGTTAGCCCCAGGTCGCTCTTGCTGAGTTATTGTCACGCTGTGCAGCCCATAGACCAGGCCAGTCCCCTGTACTGAGGTGGGATGTTGAATATACACACCGACAGCAGAGGGAGCGGGTCCGGGATGTGGTTGTAGCGTGGCCAGGCCTGGGTTAAGATTTAGAATAGTCGTTGTACTTGCCGAGTTCAGGAGTATAGAGAGTTCCGTAGTTTAAATCCGTTTCCGTGTCCAAGGGTCTGAGAGGTAAGAATCGTGATGGGTAAGCTGAAGTCGGGAGCCAGAGGGGTAAGTCAGACAAGCCGGTTCAAATCTGTAGGAGAAAAGACAAACAGGAGCACGACACAGTATCCAGGCTACACAGGAAGCAAGGAGCTATGCAGAGCAAGGAAGTGAAGTCACAGCCGGATATTTAAAGCGACAGTGACCAATCCGAACGAGGGTCATGGCGGAGGCGTGTCGAGGAGCTGCTCGTGAATGGCTGAGAGACCAGGAAATAGTAGAGCCCAGCTGAGGGTCTGTAACACCAGTGCCAGAATCCAAGATGGCGACGGCAGAGTTCAAGGTATGCACTGGGCGGCGGCATGGGTAGCGACGGGGGGCAGGGGCAGCAGCCGCTGCAGTACTGGTAGTGGGTAAGGAGGGGTCACGCCGCAAGGGACGTGGCCCCCGATTCCTTACAGTACCCCCCCTTCAGGATCGACCTCAGGACGATCCATCCAAGGCTTCTGCGGAAATTTCTTGTGGAAGCGGTCCAAGAGAACTGGGGCATGGATGTCCTCCTTGGGTACCCAAGAGCGTTCCTCTGGACCATAACCCTTCCAGTGAACAAGGAATTGTATCTTTCCTCTGGATACACGAGAATCCATGATTGTCTGGATTTCAAATTCAGGTTGTCCTTGGACCGTGACTGGTTTGGGTCTATGGGTCTTAGCAGGGAACCGTTTGCTCTGGACGAATGGCTTGAGCAGGGAAACGTGGAATACGTTTGGAATCCTCATGGAAGACGGAAGTTGCAGACGAAATGCCACAGGATTAATTTGTTCCTGGATCAGAAAAGGCCCTAAGAATCGAGGTGCTAATTTCGGGGTCGGAGACTTCAACTTGATATTCTTAGACGAAAGCCAAATTCGGTCCCCTGGCTTGTAATTAGGGGCCTGTTGACGACGGTGGTCTGCTTGAGACTTGAATTTCTGAGCGGCGCTAAGAAGCGCGGACTGAATCTTGATCCATGACTTCTGAAGAGTAGTTACCCGTTCATCAGCCGCCGGCACTCCTATCGGAATGTTTGAGATTGGCAGTCGACTTGGGTGGAAACCATAATTCACGAAGAACGGGGTTTCATGCGTGGATTCATTACGAAGTGAATTGGTTGCAAATTCTGCCCAAGGTAGCAGGTCAACCCAATTATCCTGGGAATCGGAAATAAAACACCGCAGGTATTGTTCCAGCGTTTGATTTAGTCTTTCTGTTTGCCCATTAGTCTGGGGGTGATAGCCTGACGAGAAGGATAGCGCCATGCCAAGCCTCTTGGAGAAAGCCTGCCAAAATTTTGATATAAATTGCGTGCCTCGGTCCGAGACTATGGAAGTAGGTATCCCATGGATGCGAAACACCTCCTTGGTGAAGATATCAGCTAGGGTGGGCGAGGAGGGAAGTCCTTTGAGTGGAACAAAGTGGGCCTGTTTTGAAAAACGGTCAACGATGACCAAAATGGTATTCATCCCTCTGGAAGGGGGTAGATCCACAATGAAATCCATTGAAATATGTGACCATGGACGTTCAGGTACTGGCAAGGGCATGAGCAAGCCTGAGGGTCTTTGATGAAGAGTCTTGTTTTGTGCGCATACTGGACAAGCACTAGTAAATTCATGAACCATCTTTGCCATATTAGGCCACCAAAAAGTACGCTTGATAAGATCCAAAGTTCTTTTGAAGCCGGGATGGCCGGCTGAACGGACAGAGTGACCCCATTCTAATATCTTTTGATGAAACCTGGGTGCGGCATAAAGAGTTCCTTCCGGTACCTCTAGACCACTCGGAATTTGTGTTTGAGCTTCAACGATCTTTTCGAGAATGTCAAATGAGTTGGCGGAAATTATAAACTTAGAGGGTACAATAGTTTCAGGGGTCTCTTCGGATCTTTCCTCCGGAGAAAATTGTCGGGACAAGGCATCAGCTTTTGTGTTCTTAGAACCAGGAATATAAGACAGAGTATAATTAAATCTTGAGAAGAATAGTGCCCAGCGAGCTTGACGAGACCCCAGACGACGTGCATTTTCGATATACAGAAGATTTTTATGGTCGGTCAATATAGAGATAGGTTCGCGGGAACCTTCCAGGAGATGTCTCCATTCCTGTAAGGCCATCTTGATAGCCAAGAGCTCTCTATTGCCAACATCATAGTTCTTTTCAGCGGGCGAAAACTTCTTTGAAAAAAAACCGCATGGATGAAGCTTATCTTGAGGGAAGAATCTCTGGGACAGGATGGCGCCTGCACCACAATCAGATGCATCAACTTCTAAAGTAAAAGGAAGACTAACATCGGGATGTCGCAGGATGGGTGCCGAGACGAAAGCTTGTTTCAGGGTTTCGAAGGACGAGACGGCCTGCGGAGGCCATACAGACGGGTCAGCTCCCTTCTTGGTAAGGGCCGTAATAGGAGCCACAGTGGTGGAAAAATTTCGGATGAATTTCCTATAGTAATTGGAGAAGCCCAAAAAACGCTGGATGGCTTTGAGAGAGTTGGGCTGAGGCCAATCCAAAACAGCCTTAAGTTTTTCAGGGTCCATTGAAAATCCTTTATCAGAAATTATATAGCCTAAGAAGGCAGTAGAAGTTTGATGAAAAAGACATTTCTCGAGCTTAGCGTAGAGATTATTGACACGAAGGCGAGCGAGAACGAGCCTGGTATGCTGGACATGATCTTGAAGATTTTTAGAAAAAATTAGGATATCGTCCAGATAGACGATTACGAAAGATTTGAGAACATCACGGAATACATCATTCATGAAATCCTGAAAAACAGCAGGAGCATTACATAAACCGAAGGGCATTACAAGATATTCGTAGTGGCCGCTTCTGGTATTGAAGGCAGTCTTCCATTCATCGCCTTCTCGGATGCGAACAAGATTGTAAGCTCCTCGGAGGTCTAGCTCGGAAATTTTTTTTGCCCCTTGAAGCCTATCAAAAAGTTCGGAGATCAGCGGAAGGGGGTATCGATTCTTGACTGTGATGAGATTGAGCCCTCGGTAATCAATGCATGGTCTCAGGGATCCATCTTTCTTTTTGACAAAAAAGAAACCGGCACCAGCGGGGGACGAAGAATTACGAATGAATCCTTTTTCAAGGTTTTCTTTGATGTATGCTGCCATGGCTTCAGTTTCAGGGAGAGACAAGGGGTAGGACTTACATTTCGGAAGAACAGCGCCTGGAACCAGATTAATGGGGCAATCATAAGGTCTGTGAGGAGGTAGAACCTCCGATTGTGTCTTGCTAAACACGTCGATGAAATCCGCATATGCTTCAGGAAGAGCGGAAACATTAGCCGGGGGCGTTTCCACTCCCGCGAGGACTGTGGTAGGAGAAATGACCGGCAATGGTGAGGCATCTGACTCTGGCTCCCACTGAATTGTCTTGCCATCCCTCCAATCAATGCGTGGGTTGTGCTGCTGTAGCCAGGGTAATCCTAGGATAACTGGAACGGCAGGAGAGTGCATCACGTCAAAGGATATGATTTCGGTATGAGTACCGGCAGAAAGGGTGAGAGGAAGAGTCTCTAACGTGATGAAGGCAGGTTGCAAAGGACGACCATCAATAGCCTCGAGGCCAATCGGCGATTTCTTAGCGATGAGTGGAATCTTGTTAAGAGTAGCAAAATCTTGATCCACAAAGTTACCACCGGATCCTGAATCAAGAAAAGCGGCTGTGGTTACGCGAAAATTCGGACCTTTAAGCGAGACTGGAAGCATAATTCTCTTAGGGAGTTCCTCTTCAGAGATAGGGTGAGAAGATATTGACCCCAAAATGAGTCCCTCTTGCCCCATTGGTCGTGTTTGTTCTTTGGGCCTTAAAGGACAAAAACGTACCGTATGTTCAGGAGATCCACAGTAGTAGCAAAGGCCCTCATTCCGGCGACGAGCCCTTTCGGCAGTCCGGTCATGGGTTCTATCGGCAGTCCTGTCGGTATTACGGAACTCTTGACTGGCAATCTGCATGGGTTCCACAGTGTCTAGAACAGGATGAATAGCTGGGAAGGATCTGGGAAGAATAGGGTCAGAAGAGAAAATTCTGGGACGCTGGCGTTCATGACGGCGCTGTTGAAGGCGCTGATCCACTCGTATGCATATTGCGATCAATTCCTCCAATCCCTGGGGCCTGGGCTGAACTGCAAGTTCATCCTTTATAGAGTCGGACAAACCTTGCCAAAACACAGCAATAAGGGCTTCTTGGTTCCAATGCGTCTCCGCCGCGACAGTCCGGAATTCCAATGCATATTTGGCTACGGACCTACGACCTTGAGACAATTGAACAAGAGAAGCAGCAGCAGTATCTCTGCGGGCGGGAATATCAAATACCTGCTGGAATTCTTGGCGAAAGAGCTGGTAATCCTGGGTGGTTTCCGCACGCAACTCCCAGATGGGAGAGGCCCATGCCAAGGCGTCCCCTGTTAAAAGAGAGTAAACATAGGCTACCTTGGTGCGTCCGGTGGGGAACAGGCTGGGAGAAATCTCAAACTGTATTTCACATTGATTCAAAAACCCACGACAGGCTAGAGGGTCACCCGCATATGCTTTAGGCGTAGGAATCCTGAGTTCTGATGGCCGGTCGCCACCCTGCGCGGCTGGGGCCGGAATAGGCTGTAGTGAAAGCTGGGAAAGCTGCATTACCAGGCTTGTGATCTGATTTCCCAAAGTATCAATGCATTGCGCGAGTCCCCTGATTAGTTGGCCCACCTCATTCAGGTCTGTTTCTGTTGGGCTCTGCATAATGTCACGCTGTGCAGCCCATAGACCAGGCCAGTCCCCTGTACTGAGGTGGAATGTTGAATATACACACCGACAGCAGAGGGAGCGGGTCCGGGATGTGGTTGTAGCGTGGCCAGGCCTGGGTTAAGATTTAGAATAGTCGTTGTACTTGCCGAGTTCAGGAGTATAGAGAGTTCCGTAGTTTAAATCCGTTTCCGTGTCCAAGGGTCTGAGAGGTAAGAATCGTGATGGGTAAGCTGAAGTCGGGAGCCAGAGGGGTAAGTCAGACAAGCCGGTTCAAATCTGTAGGAGAAAAGACAAACAGGAGCACGACACAGTATCCAGGCTACACAGGAAGCAAGGAGCTATGCAGAGCAAGGAAGTGAAGTCACAGCCGGATATTTAAAGCGACAGTGACCAATCCGAACGAGGGGCATGGCGGAGGCGTGTCGAGGAGCTGCTCGTGAATGGCTGAGAGACCAGGAAATAGTAGAGCCCAGCTGAGGGTCTGTAACACCAGTGCCAGAATCCAAAATGGCGACGGCAGAGTTCAAGGTATGCACTGGGCGGCGGCATGGGTAGCGACGGGGGGCAGGGGCAGCAGCCGCTGCAGTACTGGTAGTGGGTAAGGAGGGGTCACGCCGCAAGGGACGTGGCCCCCAATTCCTTACAGTTATATATTTAATTGCTTTGATCCGTAGACCCCTCAGGGGGGTCCTTGACTCAGGCTTTCAATTTTATCATGACCACATTTGCACCCCTTCACATAGTGTTCCCTTGTTACATAGTTTCATGTGTTCACAGGTTGTGCGGGGGAGGAGAGCTGGGAAACGTGGCAGTGTTGCTTCTCTGTCTCTCGTTGTTAGTCTCTCAAAGAATTATGGCAGCCATTTTAGGTAGTTGTGGTCTTGGGTGGAGGTGTTGGGGGGTGGAGGTGAGGGGGGGGGCGAGGGTCCACTCTGCAGCTATGTATCTGACCAGGGGGGGGGGGGCGCCCACTGCCTCTGCCTCTGCTTTGTCTTTACTAGACACTGCTGTGTTCTAGTATTGGGGTTTCACTGGGGGTTTCTTTGTGGCAGGGCTCCGTTGACCCACTGGTGTCTGCACCCCTCCCTACCTCACCGCTGCTCTGACAGCGCCTGCCTGGCTCTCTGTCTTTCCAGCTCGCCTCCCTTTCGGTCCCACCGCACTGGTAACGTGCTGGATTGCCTCCTCCCCGATCGCCGGATGTTCGCCGCCGCCTGTGCTGGTCTGTGCCGCGGTACAGCTTAATCCTCCGGTCCGGCGGCCATCTTGGTTCCCCTGCCTCGTGGGGCCTCGCAGAGATCGCCGGTGTCTGGAGCACCTGGCACCGCCTGCAGAGCCAGGGACCCGTGCGCAGAGCTGTTCCTCAGATTTGGGGCTTTTTTGGGGGGTTTTGTGCGACAGGGTGGGCGATGTAATTGCTCCTACCGCCGGAGCTGAGCGAGCCTCCGATTTCGCCAGCGCTGACATCATCACGCACGACATCAGTGACGTCACAAGTTTCGTGACGTCACGCCCAGGGATATTTATATGGAAGGGTGAAGAAGAATCTTTAAGTTCATTTTTAGAATATCTTAATAGAAATGTTTTAAATCTGATTTTTATTCCCACTTTTAGTAAAACCCGTATCCCTTTTTTAGATTTATGCATTTTTATTAGTGATGCTAAAATACATACTAGGACTCATTTTAAAGATGTTGACTGTAATAATTTTACCTTGAGCTCCAGTTGTCATCAAAGAAGATGGCTTGAGAATGTTCCTTATGGTCAATTTCGACGTGTGAGAAGAAATTGTTCCGAGCTGGAAGATTTCAGAAAACAGTCAGAAATCCTAGAAAAAAGATTTAAAGATAAAAACTATAATCCAACAATTATTAAAGCAGCTAAAGAAAAGTCTGGTGCACTAGATAGGGATACCACATTGGTACATAATAACAAAAGAGATAGAGATGTGAATTTTATACCATTCATAACGAAATTTAATAAAGAATCCTTCCGTATTCAACATACAGTAATTAACAAACACTGGCATGTGCTCAAAAGGGACCCAGTGATGAGAGATTTCTTGCCAGAAAGACCACAAGTGTTTTTTTCTAAAGCACGCAATCTAAGGCTAAGGCCCCGCTCCCAGAGTCAGCGCGCCCGCACTGCAGACAGGCGGGGCGCTGACATACACAGACCGCGATATGCGGTCTGTAGGGAGCAGGAGCCGGAGCGGGAGGTGGGCGGGAGTGGGAGGCTTGAGCGGGAGGGGGGGCGTGGCTTGAGCGGAGGGACCCGCTACTCTCCCCCCCCCCTCCCTCCACGGCTCGGGCTGCTGATTGAAGGTAAGTAAAGCAACACACACACACAGACAGAGGCAGGCACTCACGCACTCAGGCACACACATACACACACACAGACAGGCACGCACGCACTCAGACACACACACAGACAGGCACAGACAGGCACTCACGCTGCTTTCACGCCACACTCCTCCCCGCTCCCCGAAGCCTCTCCTCCTCCCGCAGCCTCCCCTCCCCATTGGCTCACAGCCACACCACGTGACGCGTCAACGCTAGGGATCACCATTCTCTTGTATCCCATAGCGGCTGACGCGCCACAGCGTGTAGTAAGCTGTGCAGCCAGGGGGGACCGGGACCGGCTCCGCAGGATTCCCCTGCTGGTGGGGAACTCGCGTGTGGCCGCCCGCGCCACCGAGCGCAGCGGGACCGAGGCCTAAATGAGATTCTGGCTCCTAGTGTACTGAAGAAAATAGACACGGGCAGAGAGTTCAGCTGGTTACCAGATACCCCAAAATGTTTCTTTAAATGTGACCTTTGCAAAACCTGTAAGTTTGACTCAAGAAAAACTGATAAATTCATTTCCAATAGTAATGGAAAAGTTGCAGCCATAACTAGCTTTATAAACTGTAGGAGTCATTTTATAGTATACGTTCTCACATGTCCTTGTGATCTACATTATGTAGGCTGAACCACTCGTCCATTAAGAGTAAGAGTGTTAGAACACATTAGAAATATCACAGTGGGTCTGGAATCACACAATGTACCATTACATTTTAAAAAGGTCCACAATTCTAACCCCATTGGTCCTTTCTATCTTGGAATAGAACAGGTTGATCAAAATTGGAGAGGAGGTAACAGACTGTTACACTTATTCAAGCATGAATCATTTTGGATACAAAGATTAAACACATTACATCCTTATGGTTTAAACGTGGATTTTGATTTTAATGCTTTTTTTAGTATGATTAATATATTTTGGTATGATCCATTTATTTTCTGTCATTTTAATATGACCCCTTTTCCATTATTAACTTATTTTATCAAATTGGTTGTAAGTATTTGTCTTACGTATTTTGCAGTATCTCTAATGGAGTAGGATATGTGTTTTTCATCTTTTGAAATCCCTATGAATTTGATTATCCTAATGATATTTTTCTTTGTTTTTAGAATCATAATTTTTATAAAAAAATATGTATCTCTTTGTATTTTATTATGTATATTAAATGTAGCTGTTTTTTATGTTTCTTAATATAGATAACTGTTTTTATCTTGGTATAGTTAATACATTCATATAGACATTCTGTGGACACAAAGTTTTATTTGTACTATTAAAAGCATTTTCGTACTCTTAGGGGAGCTATGTATGTCCATCTACTGATAAAGTTTCATTTGTTAGAATAGATACTATGCTGGTAAAGGTATAGAGGCATTTCCTTGTTTACTCTAAATCCAACCAATCACTGGGCATGACGCGTGACGCTGGCGAAAATGGAGGTGGCTTTAAAAGAAGAAAAAAGGCACAAAGAAGATTACACTACACCACTGATGAAGCCAATGAGTGAAACGCGTTTGGGGACAATACAGAGGCACCTGGAGACTGGTAATTGTTTTTGGTGGACTTTGCTGAGGATTTTGGACTTATACCATCTGTTCCTTCTGCTCTTACCTGGATCTGCTGACTGTGGGTGGCCACCGCAGGCATTTATACCAGGCAGGACTGTTGCAGTTCCTCATCACCTCTGACCCAGGGTGGTCCAATTGCCTGTCTCTACAGTAATTCTGTAAGTGCATTACCTCTGTCTATTTGATTAAATTAACATACTTCACTATATGTGCCTTCTCTATTCTCCATGTACTGAATCCCCTTCCTGCCTCTGAGGGATACTGCTCAGATTTCATCTGATGATTTCCACTTTGAGTTGGTCACTCGAAACAACCATACTGCCTTAATTTCCTCTGCAATATTGTGAGTGTGTCACAGAACAGACTTTTTCAGACAGAGCTCTGATTAGGCAGGTGGAGTTTGTTGATTGCTGGTGTGCAATTAACCAGCACACTGCTGGATTAGAGGCAAGTTTCTTAACAGGGATAAGTCCCTTTTACATACCTCCCCTGTTTGTGGGAAGTTCAGATACCTCCCCTGTTTGTGGGAAGCTCAGGCTTACCACGGCCGAAGCCCATCCTTCCACTTTCACTCGAGATCTCTCTGCGGCTCGAATGAGAGTGGATGGAGGAAGAGAACACTCAGTCCCTGCTGGGATTGCAGCCCTTTCTCCAGGTTATTAATGTCTCCTCCTGAAGGTGCTTGAGGTCAGCACTCCGCAGTCGCTCGAGGTGGACTTTTTCCAAGTATAGTCTTTCTACTGACCATGTGGTTGGTAGGATCCGTCATCTGCTCCCCTCCCGGCGTGCTCTCTACTCACCTACACCCACGATTGGGTGTCCTGCCTCTGCTGCCTCCTGCAGCACATCTCACGGACCAACCATTGCCAGAGTACCTACTAGGGTCGCACGCAGATCTCACTCGGTTTCTAATGCCACCTCCGCTGGCTCCGCCTCCAGGCTTCGCTCGCACGGTGACATCACCATCGCGCAGCGTTCACCCGCTATGTGCGGCACCCGCGCACGCACGCAAAGTCAATCTCGTTCCGCTACACAATAGGATTCACCTGTGTATTCCAGCAGCCAACCACAGCCAAGCATACTAGGGAGTATGCTTCTTTCTCATTGGACTGTTTTCCCTATATATGTTCAGCCGGCCCTCTGGCACATTGGCTGAGCAACCTTGTGTATGTGCGCTGTGTTCACTACAGTCCTGCCTGCTGTCTGTGTCTTGCCTGTTTTGTCCAGAGTTCCTGACCTTGCTTGTTTTTGGATTCCGCACTACTCCACTCCTGACCCGGCTTACCTACGATGATCCGTACCGCTCTGCTCCTGACCACGGCTTACCCACGACGATCCGCATCTCTCCAATCTCAACCTAGGCTAGTACCTACAACGATCCGCACCTCCCCAATTAAGACCTCGGCAAGTATCATTGACCATCCTGACTTCTCGTACCCCGACCCAGCTACCTCGACCTATCTACACTCCAAACATGCCGTGTGGGTTGGTGTTTATAAAATTCCCACCTCGGCCTCGCGGTCATGCCTTGTTTTTGGTGAGCATACCGTTACAGTGGTCATAAGATTTCCCTGTGCTTTCTCTGAGTTTGCATCCACGTATCCTTCATTATATTGTGAAGCACTGTGAATTTCTTCCCTAGGGTCGCAGCTACTTGCCTCAGTTTCTGGACCTTCTTGTGCTCCCTCTTGTACCGAGTCACCTGGCCTCAAGCGATGCTTTGATGATGGTCAGGGTAGCCTTCAGTTTCTCATACTGCTTTGCGGGGACACATTGGGTAATCAGACGTTCCTGCAGCACTTGTACTTCTTTAACAGCCTGCAGATTTTCTTCCTGCAAAGATCGCTGCTTCTCCTCAGCATTCTGGAGGTGCGTACGCAGACCTTGCAGTTGGTTCTGCAGTCGGTGCTCTGCTTCAAACATTTCATCTTCCAATAGTTTATTTATTTTCTCAAACTTGTGCAGCTTTTCATTCTTTTCATTGACGGGGTCAGTCAAATCAGAATGTTCTTCTTTCAGCCATGTATTTTCTCTTTTCACAGTCTATATAATATTCAGGGCCCCTTCATAGTCCTCCTTCCACTTACGCAATACTGAGATGAGACTCCCGGTCTCTTGACGTGAGACTTATATCTCTTGGTTGAGGGTGTGAAGCTCCTTCTGAGAGACTTTAAGATCCATACCAAGACTGAGGATAGTTTTTTGAGAGATGTCCAGCTCCTCAGTGAGACTGTGAAGTGCCTTTTTAGAGACTTCCAGTTCTGTGCGGCAACTGCTGATCTCTTGGTGTGAGGCATCCAGTGCTCTGCGGAGAGAATGAACCTCCTTCTCGGATATGTCCACCTCTGTCCGGACACTGTTGACCTCCTGGTGTGAGGCATTTGGTTCTATGCGGAGAGTGTGAACCTCATTCTGAGAGACTTCCACCTCTCTATGTCACTGGCGAACCTCTTGCTGAAAGACTGTAATCTCTTTCAGTGTCTCCTAATACTTCTGCTTCAGAGTAGCAATTGTTCTATCAGATTTGCTCTGTTTTTCCACCATGGTGGCATTAGTAGTATTCGGAGTATCTAGATCCGTCCTTAGATCCTCCAATTCGGTTTTGGCCGCCGAGTAAATTGCGAGCACAGTCTTCTGTAGCTCAGTCTTATTTTCTCTCTCCATTTCCAATTCTTCACGGAGCAGATCACAGTTATGCCTGGCAGCTTGCAGTGCATCTTCAGGGCTGGTTAAGGGATCGTCACTCGCTCACTGAACTGAATATTCGGGGGTCATAAAGACCGGTATGTTCGGTGCGTACTGAGTTCAGGCACCTCCACCATGTCACGGTAGCTAGTGATAGGTTATAATATACACAAAATATCTGGGTTGAATTGAACATGACTTAGATATAATAAATATAGTTTATTCCTTAAAGAAGGAGAACACACAAGATGGTACAAATAACAGACACTTACTTAGGGGTTGGGCAATGAACCAATCAGGCACAGGATTGGCAATTCATTCAGCAATACAGGTTCAAATGAAGACATCACGAAAGACAATGGGTATAGAGCTTACACTCGTTTATATGGAGTTTCAGTCCTATCCCATGGCATTGAGTGCAAGTCATTGGAGGACAATTATCTGCACCCAATCCCTCCTTGCCACCTCACCTGAGAGGCAAAGTAATACCTGCCCACTGGGTGGGCATTATTCTAATCAGGGGCTCATTTCCTTAGCCCCCCTCACACAAGACCGGCGTCTGAAAGTCTGCTTGGGACAGGAAAACTTTTGTCCCAAGGTGTGAAACACAACAATCATCACAAGTACCCACATCCTGCCTAGAGCCAGGGAGGGAGGGCATAGGTATAGCGGAGTAGCTACTGGTGGGCACAGGGCCAGGGCAGGTAGGGTCCCTACAGGATAGTGACATAGCTCTTTCCCAGACTTGTTTGACGGAGAAGCGACGGTCTGTGCTGTTAGCTGGTCTCTCGCTGGTACAGAGACATGCCAGTCTCTGGGCAACATGCAGCCTGGTCTGCAGAGGTGCCCATTCACGGTGGTCTTGGTTCACCAGGCACTGGGTGGGGGGCAGAGGGGGGCAAAGGAGAATGCCCGGCGGCCACGTTGGAGCCCTGCTCAGCAGGATCTGGACTTCACAAACCAATGTGGCCAGGACAGTGTACTGGACAATGCCAGAGGACAATTTTGCCAGGCCAACCCCTCAGGACTTATCAAGTGCTTCAAGGATGCCAGTAGTGTCCCAGTGGGCAGCTGGGTCACAAGGCACCCATTGAGCAGGGGAGGTGTCATGGGAGAGGGGTTTGGCCCGGTATTAAAGGGGTTACACCCCATTTGGCCACCCCCTGCTCTCACCTGGGAGGCGAGGCACTTGATAAGTCCTGAGGGGTTGGCCTGGCAAAATTGTCCTCTGGCATTGTCCAGTACACTGTCCTGGCCACATTGGATTGTGAAGTCCAGATCCTGCTGAGCAGGGCTCCAACGTGGCCGCCGGGCATTCTCCTTTGCCCCCCTCGCACCCCCACCCAGTGCCTGGTGAACCAAGACCACCGTGAATGGGCACCTCTGCAGACCAGGCTGCATGTTGCCCAGAGACTGGCATGTCTCTGTACCAGCGAGAGACCAGCTAACAAGCACAGACCGTCGCTTCTCCATCAAACAAGTCTGGGAAAGAGCTATGTCACTATCCTGTAGGGACCATACCTGCCCTGGCCCTGTGCCCACCCGTAGCTGCTCCGCTATACCTATGCCCTCCCTCCCTGGCTCTAGGCAGTCCCCTACCCCGAGTGGCATCACTTCTGGATTCCAGAAACCACCTGGGATGCTGACTACTACCCTATCCTTTGCCTCCTGGGACAAGGCAATCCCCCAGTAACTTGTACTGGGGTTCCTGGTACCCAGATGCTTTGCTCCTGCCCTCTCAAACCTGAAGGCCAAGAGATAAGCACCTGCTGCTAGGGCTAGCATCACTCCTCTCCCCTCCACTGTGCTGACCTTCCTCTCTGTAGCTACCCCTGGCTGACCTGGGGACAGAACCCTCTGCTGTACCCCCCTAAGCCTGGCTACTACTCCTGGCTGCCTACTTCCCCACAGCCCTACCTCTGGGAACCCTGGGGAATCTGTCATGGGGGTCGCCCCTGGTAAGTCAGAACAAGGGACCTCCTGCCTTCCTAGCCCATCCCTAGCTTCTACCAGCTGCCTGACACCTCACTGACCTCCTATCTCCCCCTGCTCCCCAGTGCCTCCCTGCCAAGCCTCCCCTAGGCTCAGCACCTCAGCCACTGCTGATGACTCCTGCTGCCTACCTCCCTGCAGCCCACCTTCACTCTGCTCCCCCCTAGGCAATCCTAACCTAGACAAAGGGACTACCTGAGTGCACCTACCTCCCTGAACTTGTCTCCCCCTTACCAGGGATGAGCTCAGGGGCATCTCTTCAGATGCAACCGCCTTAGCTCTTGGCTGGCAGGTATCCCTGGGGTGGCACATGCTTGCCACTGCCCTTGTACCTCCAGCCCATAGCCAGGCTGCAACAGGGGGTTGCTGGTCTGAGAGACCCCTGAGGCTCCGCCAGGGTAATGGGGAACTCTAGCTGTCATACCTGCTGCTTTTCCTCCCCGGCTAGCACTAGCCCTTCTTCTCCTACTGAGACCTTGTGCTGGCTACCTACCTGCAGCCTTCCCTCACTCCGCTTCTCCCTAGCTAATCCTAACCTGGATACTATGGATACCTGAGTGAGGCAATCTCCCTGACACTGCCTCCCCATTACCGGAGAGGAGCCCAGGGGCACTGGTGCAGAAGCACCTGCCTTGGCTCCTGGTTGGCAGGTAATCTGGTGGTGGTCTAACTTTGCCACTGCCCCTGATACCTCCAGCCCATAGCCAGGCGACAACAGTGGGGCTCTAAACCGAGAGACCCCCTGATGCTCTGCCAGGGTAATGGGAAAATCTAGCTGGCTCACTTGCTGCCTTTCCTCCCCGGTTCCCACTGGCCCACCCAACCCTTTCCCAGGCAATCCTACCCTAGAGCTGGGTGCTAACGGGGCGAGCTCCTCTCCCTGAAGCTGTGCCCCCATTACCGGAGACGAGCTCAGGGTTGCTGGTGCGGATGCACCTGCCTTAGCTCCTGGCTGATAGGTAACCCTGGGGTGGTCTAACTTTGCCACAACCCCTGATACCTCCAGCCCATAGCAAGGCTGCAACCGTGGGGCTCTTAACTGAGAGCCCCCTGGATGCTCCACCAGGGTAATGGGAAAGCCTAGCTGCCCTACACGCTGCCCTTTCTTCCCCTCCCCTGGTAGCCCTATCTCCTGCCACCCACCGGTCACTCCTACAGGGGAATAACAGGGTACAGTTATAGGTAACAATAAGTCAGGGTCAGTCTGCGACTGGGTCTGGCTTACCTCGCTGGGCTCCGCAGAGACCGCCGCCTTCGTAGGTCCCAATTGCAGGGGGACTGGAGTGGCCGCCGCCGGCGTCATCTTGGCCGGTGAGCTCCAGGCAACTGCCGCAACAGCTCCCGGGTTCGGCACAGAGAAAATGGTGCAGGGCATGGGTCCCAGGTCCTCGTGGAGAAACTCGGCTCTATTCAAACCAGGTAAAACAACCCCCTCCCGCAAACCCTGTCCCTCCCCCCACTCAGAAAGGGCTCCAGCATGTTGCCGGAATCGCGGCTCTTCCGCCGCCGCCGCTACGGGCGAGCTCCGGGTGACTGCCGCAACAGCACCCGGCTTCGGCACAGGGTCGCCGGCGTAGATGGTGGGGCTCCGGTTGCTTCTGAGGAGCGTCGACTCCTCCAAACAAGGCAAAACACCCACCTCCCGCACACCCCGACCCTGCCCCCAAATCAAATCGGCTCCGGCATCTTGCCGGAATCGCAGCTTCTCCTCTGCCGCCGCCTGCATCCCGCGTCCTGGGAACACTTTCACTGGCCGGACCATATCAGGTCGGGCCAGGGGGACAACAGCACCTTGCTGTAGCAAGCCAACCGCTTGCCGAGCACCGCTGCTGATGGCCGGAAGAGATGTGCTCCGGCCGCCGCTCCGCTGTTCTCCGCCAGGATCAGATCGATGGCCGCCGCTCTCCGCCGCTGTTGCCGATGCAGACCAGCCAGATTTTCCAGGGGACGTCCCGCGAAGGGTTGTCACCCCGGCTGGGCGGAGCCATCGGAGGATGGCGCTAAACGGGTCACCTTGTCCGCAGCTCGGGAGCGCTGGCCCTGAGGGGCTCCTTCACCCGACCGCGCACGGTCCGGGCATCGGGCTTTGATGTGGCCCACTTGTTGGCAGTGATAGCACCGCTGCTCTTGCCGGAACTTCTCCGCCGCCGGTGGACTACCCCCACAAGAGGCTGCTGAGTCCAAGGCAGAGTTGCTCGAGTGCCGGGCTCATTCCAGAGCTTCTCCGCCGCCGGTGGACTCCCTCCCGCAAGAGGCTGCTGAGTCCAGAATGGAGTTGCTCGAGCGCCGTGCTCAGAGAGGGGGTAAGCGGGTCGAGATATCGCCAGCTTCTGGAGCTCGTTCCGCTCCGCCTGGGACCACGTCACTCCCCACACAGATATCAGTGATAGCGCTTCCAGGGAAAATGGACTGGCCGCTGCAACGGCCGATACCCCTCCTGCTGCAAGACTCCCGTGGTCTCCGAGATCACCCGCTCCCTCCGCAAGTCTCTGCCGTCCCGGAGCTGAGTCCATTCCCTGCTCTCCGGGCGGTTTGGTGGTTACAGCGGCTGCAGCTGTGGATCGTAGCTCAGCCTGCCGGGTTTCGTGTTCTCCGATCGCCGCCTCTCTCTCAGCTCTACCGGCTGCAGGTTCCCGTTCGGACTTCAGACATTCCTCCGGTGTCTGTGCCCGGGTCCAGTCACACGGATGGCCGGTACTTGCGCTCCGGAGGCAATGCTTCTCACAAGAAGGGGAACAGTGAGGTGGTGCCATATCTCGTGTTATATGTTGTACAACTGTGTGTTCAATATCATTAGCCTTAGGAACTCGCAATTCAACCGAGTTCCAACTGTATTACAGAGTCCCGCAGTAAACTGTAATACAGGTTAAATTCAATCCCACCACTGCCACCAGTTTATCAAATGCCTGTCACGGTAGCTAGTGATAGGTTATAATATACACAAAATATCTGGGTTGAATTGAACACGACTTAGATATAATAAATATAGTTTATTCCTTAAAGAAGGAGAACACATAAAATGGTACAAATAACAGACAACATATGGACACTTACTTAGGGGTTGGACAATGAAGCAATCAGATATAGGATTGGCAATTCATTCAGCAATACAGGTTCAAATGAAGACATCACGAAAGACAATGGGTATAGAGCTTACACGCGTTTATATGGAGTTTCAGTCCTATCCCCTGGCATTGAGTGCAAGTCATTGGAGGACAATTATCTGCACCCAATTCCTCCTTACAGAAGGTTTAGTGATAATTGCGCTCCAGCGCAAGATCATTTAATTCATATTAGATTAACAACATGGAGTATGGCTAGTGAGATAAATATTGTCTCTGTGGGGCCAAATGATCCCTGAAGATGGGGTAAACAGTGGAGCCCCTATAACTCTTCAATGGGATGGTCCCCCTCTAGACTGAATAAATGAGTTACTCACATGTAGCCTTGTTCCAATGTCCTTGTGGGATGTGCAGCCAAGTGATTGCTGGCAAATTGTAGAACGAGGAACTGGCGCACAATCCAATAAAGTGGGTCCCAGGATAAAGGAAGAATTCTTTATTTCTTAATTATCCATAGTACAAACGGAGGTGAGCACCCTCCTACGCGTTTCGTGTACACCCGTACACTTTATCAAGGAGTATGGTGTTTTATGGGTGTGATTCGGTTCCTCATAGGACCGGAAGGGCCACTCTTCCGTGGGGTAGGGTTCATTACAGGAACGCCACATCTTCTCCATTTTGGGACTATCAGGTGTATTTTTCTTCCTGACCTCGGGAGGCCCTATTGCAGCTGTTTTCTCTGTATTAGCTAGAACCCCAAATTGTGTTAGTCCTACAGGTGGCCAGACTTTGTTTGTAGAGTTTGTAGCTCTCACAGGCGTCTCTGTAGACTTTTTCTTCTTCTTTACTTTGGTATGTTTTATAACAGGCCTGCACAACTCGTTAAGCGAGAAGGGCCGAACTGCTCCAAGGAAAAAAAATTTGGTCCGCACGGGTAAAATCATCATCATCATCTCTCCCCCAGCACCTCTCATCATCATCATCCTCATATATCTCCCCCAGCACCCCTCATCATCATATCTCCCCCAGAACCCCTCACTATCAACCTTTGCGATACTCCCCATCTATCTCTCATACCCCCATCTCTCCCCCTCACTCACACACATAGTACTCCCCCTCCACATCAAACACACAATACCACCCTGCACACCACACACATCCCACCCCCCCTGCACCTCACATCCTTCTCCCTCGTGCACATCACAACATTCTCCCCCCCTGCACCTCACATCATTCTCCCCCCTGCACCTCCAATCACCCCCTGCACCTCCAATGACCCTCCCCTGCACCTCCAATGACCCCCCACTGCACCTCCAATGGCCCCCCCTGCACCTCCAATCACCCCCCCCCTGCACCTCCGATCACCCCCCCTGCACCTCACCCCCTGCACATCACCCCCGCCCCCTGCACATCACCCCCCCTTCACATCACCCCCCCTGCACATCACCTCACCTGCACCTCACATCACCCCATCTGCACCTCACCCCCTGCACCTCACATCACCCCCCCCTGCACATCACCCCGCCCCCTGCACATTACCCCCCCCTTCACATCACCCCCCCTGCACATCACCTCCCCTGCACATCACCTCTCCTGCACATCACCTCCCCTGCACATCACCTCCCCTTCACATCACCTCCCCTTCACATATCCCCCCTTGCACATCAACCCCCCCTTGCACATCACCCCCCCTTCCCTTGCACATCACCCCCCCTTCCCTTGTACATCACCACCCCTCCCCTTGCACATCACCCCCCCCCTGCACATATCCCCCTGCACCTCACATCACCTCCGATCACGGCGGGACTGCGCGCGCTCACAAGCAGCTGGCACGGGAAGTGCCGTACTTGAGCTGGCTCGGCTCCCCTGGGGAGGAAGGGGAGAGCGGGCTCGGCTCGCGGGAGGAAGGGGAGAGCGGGCTCGGCTCTCGGGAGTAAGGGGAGAGCAGGCTCGGCTCGCGGGAGGAAGGGGAGAGCGGGCTCGGCTCGCGGGAGGAAGGGGAGAGCGGGCTCGGCTCGCGAGGGGGGAGAGCGGGCTCGGCTTGCGGGGGGAGGCTCGCGGGGGCAGGGAAAGGGGGCTCGGGAGGAGGAGGAGGGGGGGGAAGCAGCAGCCGCTGCCGCGGGCGGCACAGTGAGTGCCGGAGTGCACTTGCTAAGGAAAACTTCTGTACCTTCCTTGGGTCCACAGCGCACTGCTTGCTGCTGCAGTCCCTTGGCTCGTTGAAAAACATATTCCTCTGGCTGCTGCTCTTTTTCTTGGCCCACGTTGGGGCCATCCTCATCATCCGAATAAGGCCTGAAAGGACACTTCTCTGGGTGTCTGGGCTCTTTACACCAGGAACACATTTTCTTCCCCATTCTTGCAGAGTCTGTATTTGACTTCAGCCTGGCGGCCATTTAAAATTCCCAGGTTTTTATTTTCTTTCAGTGGTGGGGTAGACTCTGGTCATAGCATCAGTACCTTGTTTGGGTCACCATCTGTCGCAGTCTCCCAGTCCATCTGTGGTGTTGTGGCTTTCTCCAGTGCAGTGTAGTTTCCCTGTCTGTATGTGTAGCCCTTTAATTCTTGTCACTTCTGTACATGTTTTGCTGCTCAGGCTGTTGCAGGAACTTATGCAGGCAAAAGCACTTTCCACAGGCAGTCCCTGGGGCCCCTTTGAACTTCAAGAGCCACCTCTCACCCCACTACTAACACCATATGTAAGAGACGTGTGCAGAGGTACGCAATGGAGACCGTTTAAAGTGAAACTAAAATTAGGCTTTATTGCACCTGTACCTTTAACACAGCAAAACATTCAAAATAAACAAAAGAAAAGCCTACTCCGCTTTGGAGAATATCTACACATGTAGTCCAGCCCTCTCTAACTGGATGGATAACTAAGCTAATTACAAGCCCCAAACATACATATATATACATACATATGAGAAAGGTCCCATTGGGGGACCGAAACGTCGGTTTTTGTGTCTCTTTTTCAATACAAAGAACTTGTGATCAACTTACCTGTGTGCTGTCCCTTGATGTCATGCTTCAACCGGTATTGTATGGTCTATTATTGTGTTATGGGATAAGCACCAAACTTTGTTTACTTTCAAGTGGAGTGCCGGCTGTTTTTTGGATTCATATATATGTATGTAACAGTCCCATAAAAAAGTCTTATCTGTTTCTTGTAGTTGTAGGGGAAGGCCTCTCTGCTCTCCTGGGTCCGAACCCTTGCGTGCTATAGAAAATCAGGATCCAGGTTTAGAAGTCTTGACCCCTTTGTCTTGCTGTCAGGCTGCAGTCCTTATGCAGCTCAAGACATCTGTTGTTCCCCAGGTCAGCCCAGTTGTGGACTAGGGAATCCTCTTCCTGTGTCTCAGAACAGGCTTTTTCTGACAGAGCTCTGATTAGGCAGGTGGAGTTGCTTGATTGCTGGTGTGCAATTAACCAGCACACTGCTGGATTAGAGGCAAGTTTCTTAACAGGGATAAGTCCCTGTTACAATACCCCACATATCTCTTTAGCAGTGCAGCACCTCCATCTGCCATAGGCTCCAGGAGCTGAAGGTGATCTCCCACAGTAGAACTATTACCTCTCCCCCCAGTAAGGTCACGCACCACGCAGGATGTATATGCAGACAGGAACGGCTTATTACTCTTCTGTACAGTACAGGAACAACGGCAGACTTCTGCCCGATGCAATCTCACAGCTATCAATGAATGATGGTCCTGGACCATCACTACAGGCAAAGGGCACCCGCAGCCGTCCTAGCTCTTACCTACCGTCCTAGCTTTTCCTCCCTAGCAGAGGCAGAGGTATGGTCCACACTCGCTCTCCCCCGGAGGGAAGAGGAATGGAGAAGGCCCAATCTCAGCCTTTCCACTGTGTGACTGTAACGCTCGCGCTACCCACAAACAAGGCAGGACCCCGGCACTGAGGTGGAATGGTACAAAACCATGCACCCACAGCAGCGGAAGCGTGTCTGGAAGGCGGATTGTCAAGCGTTGCCGGGTCTGGGTTGGAGAGAGAGGGTTAATCGATATACTCGCCGGGTCTTGGGGTTGGTGATGGTAGAATCGTAGAAGTCCGTTTAGCCGTGGTCTGGGAGTGTAGATAGGAGAATGTTCCAATTCCGTGTAGCCGTGATCAAGAGTTGGAGAAGTCGCCGTAGTCGAGGGTAAGCTGAGGTCAATATCCAGAGGGGGTTCCTTTACAAGCCGGGTCGGTACACAAGAGGTTAAACTGCAAGACAAGACAGGATCAAGGCAAGGCACAACTGTGGAAAGCAACAAGGCTACAACAGGTTATGCTGAGCACTGACTGAGGGCAGAAACAGGAACTAAATAGCAACAGGAAACCAATAGGAGCGGGGGCAGAGCGGAGGTGCGGCCCCAGCGGAGTCTGGGATAGGTCACAGGAGACGAGCAATTTAGTGCTTGACACATAGCTGGGGATCGTTGCGCGGCGTCACTCGTGCACGCCGCACGCGAGGGAGGCACGGTGTGTCAGCGGAGGCGGAGCCAAGCTCCGTGGCAGAGGCAGAAGAGGAGCGGGTGCGCACGCGCTCTGTAATTGGAGCAGGGGTGTGCGCATGGGCGGAGAGGGGAGCGGAGGCAGCGGCAGCTGCAGTACTATTGCCAGGTAAGGAGGTAACAGGCCGCAATGGACATGTACCCCGATTCCTTACAGTGACCTACACTAACAAATTTGGGGCAGTACTGCCCTTAAGTAAAGCCACAAGGAGGGCATCATGTCTGGCTCATGATTGGTCATGCACAGGCCTGATGTCACTGCCACCCGCTGTCACTCAAGTGCAGCTCCTCGCAGGGGGAAAACCCCATAGCAATTACTGGCAACCTGATTGTACCAGGGTTTACTGCCAGCCCAAGGGCAGAATAGTAGCCATCAAGTGGCTACAAAGATAAATATGGTCTTGCAGTTTTTATATCATGGATGTGTAGGCGGCAGGACCACTAAGTTAATAACTAGATTGTGACCTGGGTAGGATGCAGAAGGACAGAGCTAGCTGTCATAAACTGTTAGAGGCAATTCATGCCTATAGGATTAAAGCAGGGGGTCTCCGGAGCTGAACCCCATTATTTCAGCATCGGGGGCCCCTGCTTCCAGAGATTCTCCATATTAGGTGTTGGTAGCCATCAAGGTTCCACAATATGGGGTGTCAGGCAGCTGGCAGAAGCTAGGGATGGGCTAGGTAGGCAGAAGGTCCCTTGTTCTGACTGGCCAGGGGTGAACCCTCTGACAGATTCCCCAGGGTTCCCAAAGGAGGGGCTTGGGTATATAGGTAGCCAGTAAGGAGAGTCAGGAGTATAGCAGAGCAGCTACAGGTTGGCACAGAGCCAGGGCAGGTAGGGTCCCTACAGGATTGTGACATAGCTCTTTCCCAGACTTGGTTGACAGGAAAGCGACGGTCTGTGTTGGATAGCTGGTCTCCTGCAGGTGCAGAAACATGCCAGTCTCTGGGCAGTGTGCAGCCTGGTCTGCAAAGGGGCCCCTTCACCATAGACTGGGTTCACCAGGCACTGGGTGGTGGGGCAGAGGGAGGCAAAGGAGAATGCCCGGCGGCCACGGTGGAGCCTGCTCCGCAGGATCTAGATTTCACTATCCACTGTGGCCAGGACAATGTACTGGACAATGCCGGAGGACAATTTTGCCAGGCCAACCCCTCAGGACTTATTGAGTGCTTCAAGGGTGCCAGTGGTATCCCAGTGCCAGGGGGAGGCAGCTGGGGCACCAGGCACCTATTGAGCAGGGGAGGTGTGACGATGGTGAGGATTTGGCCCGGGATTAAAGGGGTTACACCCCAATTGGCCACCCTCTACCCTCAACTGGGAAGCAAGAGGTTAACTGGACTGAGATCCAGTAATGTGTTTTTACCTCGCTTCAATATCCAAATGCTTATTCCCCTGTAAAAAATGTATTGTTTCTGGGCCAGTGTCTGCACCACACACACTGGGGCTTAAGGGGTTAATAAGCTACAGTTTAAGAAAATACAACTGTGGTGTGTCTTTTCAGAAAATCTGGGCTTCAAAAGGCTTGATTGAAGTTGGGTGTGAAAAGCAGAAGGGGTTTTTAGTGTACAGTATGTTAATACCTAATTTGCAGGCCAAGGGTATATTGCTGGTAGAGACAGCTAGACCCAGGCTGGGGGCATTGGGTGTGACATCTAACACCAGGTGACAAATGTCCACTACACAGGGGTCCCTGCTTCAAAGAAATTTATTGATAGGGGTTTTGGTGCACAGTATGTTAATACCTGTTTGCAGGAAGCTGGAGTGGGTTGTGAGCGTTATAACTCACACTTACAAACGCCTCTGATTTAGGAGATCAGAATGAGTGACCTTATTAAATATACTGCTGCGGCCGAGTTTATTCGAGCATTTGCCCGTTCTCGGCCGCAGCGCGCGCCGAAGCAGCGGAAGAGCGCCCTCCGATCGGGGCGCTCTCCCTCCTGCTGCCGGGTCCGCCGGGTCCCCCGGAACCCCCTGCCGCCGTCCCCCACATCGCGGGACACCAGGGCTCCCTCGGGGAGCCCTGGACGCGCGTGCAGGGGGCGCAGGCTCCCGATGACGCGTGAGGGGCGGCCACTAGCAAGCGGAACCGGCCACACTTTAATAAAGTGTGTCGGTAGTGTAAGAATATTATGAGATGTCCTCGGCTGAACATGCTAAAAATTACATATGTGTATTCGTGGGACCAAGCCACAAATAATGATTCTAAACACTTGATATCTAACAGATACTAAGAACCAGATATGAATCTCTCTTAATTTTAATATTACACGGTAATATGTAGTCTCATTGGGAGCGTAATGCGTGACGGAATGCATTAATATGACTCGCGTGCCAGTAAGTACTACTAAACTGAAGTTATGAAGTTATTTAGATAGGGAAAAGCAGTGTTTAAACGTCGTGGGGTGGGAGGAGTTTTACTCTGAGGAAAACTGTCAACGTCACCGCTGATTTATGAGAGGGGCTGGGTTTAGGTTGTGTTCAAAGGGAAATAATTGTATAAGAACCAGGCTCAGCCTAGGGCTATTGTCTTCATGTATGGTGTTCATGCATGAGTCTTCATTCATGGGCTGCATGTATTGCTGTGATGCCAACTGAATTATGGAAGAAATGGCCCATCCTGTATCCTGATGGCGTTCTTGTCCTAATCTTTAAGTAAGTGTCTATATTTTGCCTGTTATTTGTATATTTTGTGTGTTCACCTTTATCAAGGAATAAATTATATTTTATCATATCTAAGTCTCGTCCCAGTTCAACCCAGTTATATATATATGTATTTTTTTTGGTGTATTATTAATAGCCTGTCACAAAGCTCCCGTCACACACGTCGCCATGGCAACGTGACCTCACGTGACCCCACAGTGTAATTTGACGCCGGAGACAAGGTAAGGAGGGGGCGCGAGCAGGTAGGGACAGCATGCAGGAGGGAAACTTTGTGCACTCCTGCTCTAAGCTGTACATGTTAAGGTTCTGTATTCTTTCCTGATAAGGCTTATGCTGTAGATCAGTGGTGCGCAAACTGGGGGGCGCAAGGTTATGTAGGGGGGGCGCAGGCTGCGTGTGGGGAAACCTGGGGGCGGGCAGAGCCGTGCACGGGCGGCCAGAAGCTCCGTGCAGAGGCTGCTTCCCTGCTCTGTCTGTGTCAGAGGGGGCGGGGCCAGAAGCTCCGTGCACAGGCTGCTTCCAGTTCTCTGCTGTGTCTGCCTGCGGGGCCTTGCTGCGGGGCCTTCCCTGCACACAGACAAGCCCTCCTCTTCCTGTCTGTTACCCGCCCATTTTCAGCAGCACATGGGGGGACCTGAGCAGTCTTAGTTACTCCCTCTCCCCCTCCCCCAGGTGTGTGTGTGTGCGCACGCGCGTGTGTATATGTATATGTATATGAGTGTGTGTATAAGTATATGTGTGTGTATATCTATATATGTGTGTGTATATGTATATATGTGTGTGTGTATATGTATGTATGTGTGTGTGTGTGTGTGTGTGTGTGTGTGTATATATATATATTGTGACAGACGCCCCTCTTTTGTAGCGCTGACGTCTGTCTGGGTTCTTCCCGACACAGTCTTCTAGGGTTAATTATACAACAAACAGGAACATGCAAGTATTACGTTGCTTAGCTCAGGCTTCTGCCTGCTTTATTTTCATCCAAGTAAGGTACTGCAGCTTTAACATGTGTAGGTTAGAGGCACTCAGACATTTTCATTCAGCGGTTCCCTTATATCAGTGTCATAGCATTTCACACAGTGTCACTTTTAAGAAATAAAAACCAAATCATATAAAGAAATCCTATCCCTTTCAGGGATCTAACTACACATCAGAATCAGCCCCTAACTGCTGCTGGCCAACTAACCTGGTTCCCCAGCTTAAAACAATGCCCTCTCATTTAGGGTCACTAGATACAGCACAGTCTTTTAGCAACAGCAATAAACATTTGTTTTGTCTTATCTGTTCGTGGTGGGAACTCGGTCCCAAGTGTCCAGGCAAATCCTCTGGTACTGTGATACTTGGAGGGGCTGTCCACCCCGAAACTGGAAACAGGGGAGCAGCGATACCCACAGCCTCCAGGCTCTAAGATGAGAGAGTGAAATGCAAACCTCTCTGTTCTAAATACCTGTGTTAGTGATTAGGAGAGCAGGTGAGGGAGAACTAGACCCATTGTAATCTGTGGTCTTGATTTTCCATCCACCAGTCTGAGTTAATGTGAAGCTATGGAATGGATCATTTTTTAACTATTTCTGCACTTTCTGACCTAAAACGGGGCAGGAAGCTGCCTAACATCTTTGGACTATGTCACAATATATATATATATTTTTTACCCACCATAACCTTAATAATTGTGGTGATTACCTAGTCTATAGTCTCAAAACCAGCTTAGCCATTACAACCAACCTCACACTGATGATACCCATCAAGGTTGAAACATGTCTGTGAGTGGGTTTAATGGCTTTGCATCTCATCCCAGCATCTGTCTAAAAGCTGTGTTTAAAACAGCATGCATTGGCTTGAGGATCTGCTTGTGTAATACGAGCTTGAGACAAAAGGTGGCACTGAGTGCTCATTTGCATGTCATTTCCCAGAATCCCTTGCTGCAGTGGAAGCGCTGTATGCTGGGCGATAATGGGGAAAGACAGGGTTGCAGACCTGTCTAAGACATGCAAATGAGCATACAGTAATATTTACAGTTGCTTTATGCTTTACTGTGGAGGGTTTTTGTCACTTTTTTTTACCCACCATAACCTTAATAATTGTGGTGATTATATAATATATGCAGTGTTTGACAAACCTATACATTTGCTCGCCCCAGGCGAGTGGATTTAACCCCCGGGCGAGTAAATATTGGCCCAAGCAGCACACGTTTGGTACTAGGTGGCGAGTAGATTTTTTTGTGTGGCGAGTAGATTTTTTGGTGATTTGTCAACCACTGCATATATATGTGTGTGTGTGTGTATTTATATATATATATATATATATATATATATATATTATATATATATTATATATATATATATATATATATATATATATATATATATATATATATAATGAACAAGCATATAGAACACTATGGTACCAGTCTAATCAAACAGAGGAAGAAACGTATTATTATTAACTTAAATATGCAGCTAAACTGCTATATATATGTGTTTGTGTGTATATATGGACTGCAGTGTGTGTTGTGTGTGTGTGTGTGTGTGTGTGTGTGGTGCCTGTTGGTTGTCTGTGTGTGTGGGTGTTGTGATTGAGTGTTGTGTGTGTTGGTGGTGATTATGTGAGTGTTGGTTGTGACTGTGTGTGTAGTGATTGAGTGTGTGCTGTGTTGGTTGTGATTTGAGTGGGTGTTGTGTGTGTGCTGTGCCTGTTGGTTGTCTTTCTGTGTGTGTGTGTGCTGTGCCTGTTGGTTGTCTGTCTGTGTATCTGTGTGTGTGTGTTGTGATTGAGTGTGTGTGTTGGTTGTGTGTGTTGTGATTGTGTGGGTGTTGTGATTGAATGCAGCGTTGCTCAAATTGAGGGGGGGACGCCCCGGGCGCAAGATTATTTATGCGGGTCGCGTGCAGCAAAACCTGGTTGCGCAGGCGAAAAAGATGTGCGCGGGCGGCCAAACAGAATAGTGCAGGTGGGGCCACGTGATTCGGAGGTACGGGGGAGGAGCACGCCCCAGCGCTGTGATGTCAAACGCCCCTCCCTCCGGTGTCTGCCCTACAATAGCGCTGTGTTCCTGTTCTCCTCCACAGGCAACCTGCTTCGCTGCGATCCTCTGCAAGTGAAAGGGTCGGCTGCCACTATATCAATCATACTATGAATGTACAGAAATAATAAAAAAAGTGTAAACACTTCCCCGCTTGTGCTTGCAAAATTATGCAAGACACCCTGTGCTCATGCTTGGAGAGTTGGTGATGTCACCGCTCTCAGCGGCAGCGTGGACACAGCCTAATTTTGCAAGAGCGAGCTGTTGAAGTATGTAAGTATTTAGGCTGCGCTTATAGTGCCGGCGACGCAACGTCGCCCGAAAACAAATGCATTGTCGCCGCCTCGTGCGCTTATAGTAAGCGTGACGGGGCGACGTGATTTTTTGAAGCCGGCAATATTTGATTTTTTAGGGACGGTCGCCTCATGTGACAGCCCCTGAACCAATCAATGGCCTGGTCGCCCACGCCGCCGCAAAGCGAAATACAACTTTCGCTAGCGGCGTCGGGTGACGTCGCGGGCACTATATGCGCGGCCTTAGACATATTTGTATTTACATTGTATACCGTTTAATAAAGGTTTTTTTTTCATGTGATTTTGATTACATCAGGCAGGGGGGCCCGAGAAATTTCATGGATAAAAAGGGGGGCTCGGCATAAAAAGTTTGCTCACCCCTGCGTAGATCATGCACCATCTTTTTTTGCACAATCTCCAATTATTTACGTCCTTCTGGAGATATGGTCTCCAGAATTGAACACAGTTCTCTAGCTCAGGTCTCACCAATGATCTATAAAGTGGCATCACCAGCAATCTCTTTCTGCTGCTACCTTTAGCTACACAAGTTATTATCCAGCTGGCTTTCTGCATTACTTTGTATACAAATATTATATCTGCTGAAATAATGACTCCCAGGTCCCTTCCCTCTATAGTAGTTGATTTTATAGTGCGATTAAGCTTGTGTTCTGCTTTTGGATTTGTGTAATCCAAGTGCATTATTTAGAATTTTTTTGCATTAAATTGTAGTTGCCACATTTTTGACCATTCCTCCAATCTCCCTAAATCATTATTGATTTTGTTTACCCCTACCACCACATTTTTGTTGTCTAAAAACCTCTCAAGACTATCTTTTTAATAATAATGTACCAGCCTAAAATTCAAGAGGCGGGGGACAGAGTTTAAGAATAATAAATAAGAGGCGAAAAAACTCATATAATCACTCGTAATTATCCTTCATTAATGATTCATACATAAATGATTCATATACTAAGAATCACATGATAAAATTAATTTAAGATGGCTGGGGAAAAAAGACATCATCGAGTATCTAAAGACCAAAATATTACATTCGTTATATGTACGTAATAAAGTGCATATTATTAGGCAGCATCACATCATTAAAAGTTTGCAAACCATATAAGGGAACCCAATGGTTTCCTTATACAAATCCATCATACTGTAATACAATTATACCAATTATATTATGTCAAACATTTCTCCACACCCCTGGGGATAATAACAACACTTACTCCCAACACATCAATCATAAAGTGGGCCATGGAAAAAAAAGGGTAGTATAGCGAAAACCGGACAGTATGAAAGTCAAACCAGCATTTTTGCAGGATACATAGTTCTTCTTATGATAAAAATCATAACCGCAATGTTCAACCTTCACTAAACAGCAATTCGTGGCAACTTGATGTTTGTGTGTAACAAGCTCCCGCTCTCAGCTACCGGCTGAAAGCACATTTCTCACACACCATGTGCTACTTCCGGGTTAAGAAAGGTCGTAAATCGCATGTGCTTATGTACCTCCACTCAAGAGCCTGATAGCAGGCTGACTTCATTAACCAGGTTTCATCTGGCTCGTTAGGGGGCTTTAAAAGCCTGGATCTCCCAGGTGTCTGGTTCTGTGCAGGGATTCACTCACCCTGGGACTCTGAAGGAGCAGATAAGAAAACCCTGTCACAAGGTCTGTTTGTTTGGATGTTTTGTCTTTACGCCCTGTGAGACCGCTGGACTTTAAACCCCCTTTCTCTGCAAAGGCTTGCTGACAGTCTATAAAACTGTACACCCTATGGAGGGCTACTCTGCCAACCAGGCCGCAAGACTCCTCATATCTCTCTGAGGGCACAGCCCTGGCGAGACGAAACACTGGGCCTTTCTGGCAAAGGGCACGGCCCTGTTCGGGAATTTTTGTTTTGATTGCTCTAATATTCTGAAAGTAAGCTCTTTTATGTATAATGTTTTGAAGTTCTGAATAAAAGCCTACCCTCTGAAAACCAACGTGTTGTTTTGCGACCTCACTGCAGCAGTCGCTTACCCACAAATTGTCTCACCCTGAGGACTTAGAGATAGATGCCAGTTTGAGAAGCAGCAAGTTCAGAGACTCTGAAGAACTCCGTGAGACTCTCCGAGAACACACGTGAGGAAAATAGATTCTCCCCTGCACTACACAGAGTTTCCACATACATTCCAATGCTATAAAGAATGGCTACAGTGTACATGTTTATAATCATCTTGACCTAAATTTAAGGATATATTATACATATTGCGCTATGTGTGCTCTGTTTTTGTTTTCTCTTGCAAATCCTATGAACAAATTCCTGTGACCATCAACAAAGGAGATTCACCTTATAAATGAATGCCTAAATTATAGGTACTACATTGTTTTTCTGTTTTCTACCTATGAAACATGCACTTGTATTTACATTAGAAATGGACCTAGGTACCTGTAACAGGGACTTACCCCTGTTAAGAAACTTGCCTCTAATCCAGCAGTGTGCTGGTTAATTCCTGGTGTGCAATCAACAAACTCCACCTGCCTAATCACAGCTCTGTCAGATAAAGCCTGCTCTGAGACACAGGAAGAGGATTCCTTGGTCTCACAATTGGGGGCTGAACCAAGGAAGGACAGATGTCTTGAGCTGCAGAAGGACTAGACTGTATGCTGATAGCAAGATAGGGGGACCAGACCTCTATACCTGGACAGACATTGCCTTAGCACACAAGGATGCTGACCCAGGAGAGCAGAGATGCCTTCCCCTACAGATACAAGAAACAGATAAGACTTTCTTATGGGACTGTTATACTGTATATCTGTATATATGTATATATATTTGGGTCTGGTAAATAGCTTAGCTGACCACCCAGTTGGAGAGGGCTGGACTAGATGTGTAGATATTCTCCAAAATGGAGTAGGTTTTTCTTTGGCTTGATTAAAGGTCTTTTCTGTATTAAAGGGACAGGCGCAATAAAGCCTAATTTTAGTTTCACTTTAAACAGTCTCCATTGTGTACCTCTGAGCACGTCTCTTACAGTACCAATCAAAATTCTTGTATACAGTAGGTCTATTTAATAGGCAAGCCCCGGGGTCCAGCGGGATGGTTAGGCCCAGAATCTGGTGGGACCGTGCTGTCACCCTTCTTCCAGAGGTTTGAGACCCTTGAGCAAGACCACCACATATGCATGATGTTCTCTCCATATCCCTTGGGACATAATGGGGAATACCCCCCAGTAAAATCTAGAAATTGTTAATGGGGACGTATACCACCTTAGCATGACTTTATATGCTTTCTCTTTGATAGATGTATTTATTGAGCATGTGGCTGCGACTTCGAATATGCCGCCCAGTCATCTGCCTCCAGTGTTTCATTTAAATCTAATTCCCATTTTGCCATGTATCTCAATACACTACAGGGGTCAGCTTCCAGGAGGGCAAAATGTGGAAATAATTGGGAGATCTACCCTTTGTGTCCCTCTAAATAAAAATTCTCTCCTGGTGGCCTTGGCCTGATTGTAAGCGCGATATACAGATCTTCTACTACAACAACGAGACAAAAAGCATTTTTTCTTAACCCTACTGTATGTCTCAGCCTCAAATAGCTCATCTGTAGAGCAATTGTGTCATCCTCAGAAATTGACCTAATGGGACGCCTCTGATTTGGTGGGGAGGGTGATGACTCATTGCATGTACTAAAGTGATTGTTGCCGTATACTTATGATGAACAGTGGATAATCTACCTTCCAAATCACGCCTGATCTGCAAATGTAAAAATGTAATTGAATCAATACCCACTTCCAATGTAAGTTTTAGGTTAAACTCATTGTCGTTAATATGCTGTACAAATTCCTGTAGAAGGTCAATATTGTTTCCCACCCCCAGCCCCTGGAGTGTTAATCCTATTGCATATCATTGTCTCATCTGAAAAGGGGTTTGACACTTTACTAATGTCACTAATAAAGATATTGAAGAGCACCAGTCCCAGCACAGATCCCTGAGGCACAGGTAGTCCACTGGTTAAATTACCCTCCTAGGAATGTACTCCCTTTACCACAACTCCCTGTATGCAGTGATCAGATTTAACTATTCCTATTGAAACAGATTTCACCTTTAACAGACACACTACAAAAACACAGTTCCAGTTTAAACCAAAATAACACAAATAGATTGACACTCCCTAACCTACAGCAATGTCAAAGCCAAACAGGCGAGATAAGTAATTATAGTAACAATACACTAAAGAACAATACAAAACTTTGAATGAATATATATATATATATATATATATATATATATATATATATATATATATATATCATACTGGACACCTAACAAGCTCCTATTGAACCCCCAAAATAACCACAACATATATATAAGCATATGAGTGTCACAGAGGAGTGCTACTGAGCATGGCAATATATATTTAAAATCAGAGACAGAACATAAAACACAGACAGAGCTCAGTTTTTAGCACATCCAGTGAAACTCATACCTCTGAATTGTGGTCTGCCGTGCAGTTGGCTCAGGGGCTTACAACAATTTTGGCCAAAAATGTTAAACTAAAAGACCATTTTACTTGATATTTATACATATATATTTAGGCACTGTACCGTGTATGAGTTTCACTGGATGTGCTAAAAACTGAGCTCTGTCTCTGTTTTATGTTCTGTCTCTGATTTTAAATATATATTGCCATGCTCAGTAGCACTCCTCTGTGACACTCATATGCTTATATATATGTTGTGGTTATTTTGGGGGTTCAATAGGAGCTTGTTAGGTGTCCAGTATGTTTTACAATTGTTGTTCAGCTAGTCTTGGCTGATTGGAGGGTGGCAAACTCCTACCTAATTGTAGCTCACCCCCTCCCACATTTAAATGGTTAAGGGCTCACTCCATAGCATCTTCCACTCAGGGGAACTTGCTGGCTTGCAGTATGGTTGTGACAACTTTAATACAGAGTGCTTTTCCTGGTAATGTACAGGTTATTAAAAGCTTCAATCAGACTAAGAACTTTGCAACTAATATTGACAGATTTACTATAAATCATTCTTCCTGTTACTACAAAGGTTATTAAGAATTTATATTAGCGTTAGGGACCCCTGAATTGTGGTCTGCCGTGCAGTTGGCTCAGGGGCTTACAACAATTTTGGCCAAAAATGTTAAACTAAAAGACCATTTTACTTGATATTTATACATAAATATTTAGGCACTGTACCGTGTATGAGTTTCACTGGATGTGCTAAAAACTGAGCTCTGTCTGTGTTTTATGTTGTGTCTCTGATTTTAAATATATATATGTATATATACAGTGTTCGACAATTAATGATAACCACACGCCCGTGGCGTGTGGATTTAGGCCGCTGGCGAGTTGATTTAGGCTGCTGCGGCTCTTTGAATTCCCCTGCTCGCGCCAACATTTTCAATTTTTTTTTTTTTTTTAAATAAATAAATCCTCTCCCTGATTGGTCTGACCGGGGGGGGGGGTGCGCAAAGTTGGTTGCTTGGCTGCTTGATCCAGCGCGTCCCCGTCCGGCCACGTTTCCCATCGGCCCATGCCCATGCGGATGTCCCGCGCAGGCCCACACATACCCCCGCAGTCCCCCCCAGGCATCCACATACCCCCGATGTCCCTTGCAGGCCCCCACATACCCCCGCAGTCCCCCCCAGGCATCCACATACCCCCGATGTCCCCCGCAGGCCCCCACAGTCCCCCCCAGGCATCCACATACCCTCGATGTCCCCCGCAGGCCCCCACATACCCACAATGTCCCGCACATGCCCGCGCAGGCCCTCACATACCCCCGATGTCCCCCGCAGGCCGACACATACCCCCGATGTCCCCCGCAGGCCCACACATACCCCCGATGTCCCCCGCAGTCCCCACATATCCCCGATGTCCGCAGCAGGCCCCCACATACCCCCGCAGGCCCCCACATGGCCCCAATGTCCCCCGCAGGCCACCACATGGCCCCGATGTCCCCCGCAGGCCACCACATGGCCCCGATGTCCCCGATGTCCCCCGCAGGCCACCACATGGCCCCGATGTCCCCCGCAGGCCACCACTTGGCCCCGATGTCGCCCGTAGGCCACCACATAGCCCCGATGTCCCCCGCAGTCCCCCACATAGCCCCACAGGCCCCCACAGTCCCCCACATACCCCCGCAGGCCCCCACATACCCCCGATGTCCCCCGCAGGCCCCCACATACCCCCGCAGTCCCCCACATACCCCCGCAGTCCCCCACATACCCCCGCAGTCCCCCACATACCCCCGCAGTCCCCAGCAGGACCCCACATGGCCCCGCAGTCCCCCCCAGGCCACCACATGGCCCCAATGTCCCCCGCAGTCCCCCACATACCCCCGCAGGCCCCCACATACCCCCGATGTCCCCCGCAGGCCCCCACAGTCCCCCCCAGGCATCCACATACCCACGATGTCCCCCGCAGGCCCCCACAGGTATCCACATACCCCCGATGACCCCCACAGGCCCCCACATACCCATGATGTCCCGCACATGCCCGCGCAGGCCCCCACATACCCCCGATGTCCCCCGCAAACCCACACATACCCCCGATGTCCCCCGCAGGCCACACATGGCCCCAATGTCCCCCGCAGTCCACCACATGGCCCCGATGTCCCCCGCAGTCCACCACATGGCCCCGATGTCCCCCGCAGGCCACCACATGGCCCCGATGTCCCCCGCAGGCCACCACATGGCCCCGATGTCCCCCACAGGCCCACACATAGCCCGCAGTCCCCCACATACCTTCACAGTCCCCCACATACCCCCGCAGGCCCCCACATACCCCCGATGTCCCCCGCAGGCCCCCACATTCCCCCACATACCCCCGCAGTCCCCCACATACCACCGATGTCCCCCACATACCACCGATGTCCCCCGCAGGACCCCAAATGGCCCCGATGTCCCTCGCAGGCCACCACATGGCCCCGATGCCCCCCGCAGGCCCCCACATACCCCCGCAGGCCCCCACATACCCCCGCAATCCCCCACATACCCCCGCAGTCCCCCACATACCCCCGATATCCCCCGCAGGACCCCACATGGCCCCGATGTCCACCGCAGGCCACCACATGGCCCCGATGTCCCCCGCAGGCCACCACATGGCCCCGATGTCCCCCGCAGGCCCCCACATGGCCCCGATGTCCCCCGCAGGCCACCACATGGCCCCAATGTCCCCCGCAGGCCACCACATGGTCCTGATGTCCCCCGCAGGCCACCACATTGCCCCGATGTCCCCCGCAGGCCCCCACATGGCCCCGATGTCCCCCGCAGGCCACCACATGGCCCGATGTCCCCGCAGGCCCCCACATGGCCCCAATGTCCCCCGCAGGCCCCCACATGGCCCGCAGGCCCCAGATACCAACATACCTCTGGTGAGTGGGACTCCCGTCTCCGTTTCTTGTAGTGTGTGTGTGTGTGTGTGTGTGTGTGTGTGTGTGTGTGTGTGTGTGTGTGAGAGGGTGTGTGAGTGAGAGGGTGTGTGAGTGAGAGGGTGTGTGTGAGTGAGAGGGTGGTTATGAGTGAGAGGGTGGTTGTGAGTGAGAGGGTGGTTGTGAGTGAGAGGGTGGTTGTGAGTGAGAGGGTGGTTGTGAGTGAGAGGGTGGTTGTGAGTGAGAGTGTGTGTGAGTGAGTGTGTGTGAGTGAGAGTGAGTGTGTGTGAGAGTGAGTGTGTGTGAGTGAGAGGGAGTGTGTGTGAGTGAGAGTGAGTGTGTGTGAGTGAGAGTGTGTGTGAGAGTGAGTGTCTGTGAGTGTGTGTGAGTGAGAGTGAGTGTGTGTGAGTGAGAGTGTGTGTGAGTGTGTCACCCTCTCCCTGTGTCACCCTCTCCCTGTGTCACCCTCTCCCTGTGTCACCCTCTCCCTGTGTCACCCTCTCCCTGTGTCACCCTCACCTTGTGTCACCCTCTCCCTGTCCCTGTGTCACCCTCTCCCTGTCCCTGTGTCACCCTCTCCCTCTCCCTGTGTCACCCTCTCCCTGTGTCACCCTCTCCCTCTCCCTGTGTCACCCTCTCCCTCTTCCTGTGTCACCCTCTCCCTCTCCCTGTGTCACCCTCTCCCTCTCCCTGTGTCACCCTCTCCCTCTCCCTGTGTCACCCTCACCTGTGTCACCCTCACCCTTTCCCTGTCGTACTCTCCCTGTGTCGCACTCTCTCTGTCGCACTCTCTCTGACGCACTCTCTCTGTCGCACTCTCTCTGTCGCACTCTTTCTGTCGCACTCTCTCTGTCGCACTCTCTCTCATTCTCTGTGTGTCTCTCTCATTCTCTGTGTGTCTCTCTCATTCTCTGTGTGTCTCTCTCATTCTCTGTGTGTCTCTCTCAGTCTCTGTGTGTCTCTCTCAGTCTCTGTGTGTCTCTCTCAGTCTCTGTGTGTCTCTCTCAGTCTCTGTGTGTCTCTCTCATTCTCTGTGTGTCCCTCTCATTCTCTGTGTGTCCCTCTCATTCTCTGTGTGTCCCTCTCATTCTCTGTGTGTCTCTCTCTTTCTCTGTGTGTCTCTCTCTTTCTCTGTGTGTCTCTCTCTTTCTCTCTGTGTCTCTCTTTTTCTCTCTGTGCGTCTCTCTCTCTTTCTCTCTGTGCGTCTCTCTCTTTCTCTCTGTGCGTCTCTCTGTGTGTGTCTCTCTCTCTCTCTCTCTCTCTGTGTCTCTTTGTGTGTGTTTGTGTGTGTGTCTCTCTCTGTCTCTCACTCACACTCTGGATCTCTTATTTACCCTATATATCTTAACTGCCGTATACCTACACCGAAATAACCTACACTGCTTTATTCCAGCTCTGACTCAAGCTTCACACGGAAGACATCGGAACCCCCCCCTAACCCAGAAGACAGGTAGGGAACACCTCCCCTCCAATGTATAACATTGCGGGAATGAGGGCACCTGGACATTGAGGGACTGCGGATCAGGTAAGATCCCAGGCGGGATTGCTGCTTTAGATATTGTGACGCGGGGGTGTCCAGGCACTAGTTATGGGGTTCAGGAACATTTACACACACACACACACGTAACAAGGACTAATTGTAGTATAATGTAATACAATAAATAAACTAATGTCAAAAACGAATGTTGTTCTTACTATGAATTTATTCTTTTTTTTTTTTTAAAGGGCCTGGGGGCGGGACTAGGGTGGGGTTGGAGGCAGGACTAGGTGGCGAGTAGATTTTTTTGTTGGGCGAGTAGATTTTTTGGTGATTTGTCGAACACTGTATATATATATATATATATATATATATATATGTATATATATATATATATATATATTAGTAAAGGATTATGAGTGCACAATAAACCAGAATATGTAATTAAATAAAAGTCACCTAAATGCAGCCACTAAATTCTAACCTCACACAAAGATTTGATCCATAAACAAAAAACAAATGAATAAAGGGCACAAATGAATTGACCAATAGATAATAAATAATATAACCAATATGGAAGAGGTCCCCACATTAGGAACGAAACGCGTAGGGTTAACATTTTGTGCATATATTTGCTACTTGCTAGTGCTCTTTTATATATATATATATATAATGGCTCAAATCTATGCAATGTGAAATATAAAAGTTAGGTTAAAAATATGTGCATGTGTCTTGCATTATTTTTTTGTTATTCTTTTACTTCATTTTTATTGAAGTATTTCAGAGTAGGGTATGGGGGGAGGGGCACAGAGAGAGAAAAAAGGGGGGTCGCAGGCATGATTGAGCAGATCAGAGGAGAATTGTGTTCAGGTTCAGGAAGGGTCCCCCTGTATGACTGAGCCATGGTTACCATACCTTTTGGAACTTCTGACAGGTGTCATTGAAATAGTTAGTCATTTTCTCCCTTTAACATGGGAACCATATACTGTGTTTGATAATAATTATGGTTAGCATTTTCCTGTTTACAGAGTGCAGCCATCTTACAGCTGGAAGCTGTGTTAACGTGCGTGAGCAGTTTGAGTGAAACCTTTTGGGGGCTGTCCGGAAGGAACGCCCAGGGGTCCATTGGGAGGTCAGTGTTTAGAATGTGCAGTCTTGTATTATTCAAGCGTAATTGCTTTAGTGACCAGTCCATCAGGGAAAATGTAGCACATCTACGCTAAAAAAAAAACAATTGACAAGACAAATGAGCTGAAGTTTAGTGACTGCCGCCCTGAATAACTCGTGTGGCATTCTGACATGTGGCATCATTTCTAATACCATCAAATATGTAACCCATTAAAGATTTGTTTTTAAATTAAAATTAAACTATTTGAATAACATCAACATTTAAAATATAAAATGCCAAATGTTATATGCACAACTATTAAGTCAATAAACCGATGTAACCAGAAACCCCCCAGCACACCCAGGCCTGCCTCACAGAGTTTGCATAGTGCAGGATTCAATTACAATGTTGACATAGAATACCTGGGCATACCTCAAAAAAAATATCTGTATATGGATTTGTAATAAGACGCACACGTATTTTTTATCATATACATTACATTTCAAAAGTCCATATATTTTACCATTATGAAAACAACTTTTTAAGACAAAAATCATATATCAAAAGGTAGACATCGAGAACTCCTGAAGTTGCTCAAATACCACCTGAATGCTATCCCTTGGGGTTCAAAGCTCAAAGCCACTTCAATCGCAGTTTATTTTATGAATTCATTCTTCAATTTCTTTCCTATATATTTGGCTCCCTCTTGTGTTAAATAACCTACAGTGGATCATTTAAAGAAGCAATCCATGCAATATCCTACGTGTTTTATTTAAAAAAAAAATCAGTTGTGTAATAATAGGTAATACTTACTATATATATATATATATATATATATATATATATTATAAAAGAGCAGATGGCACACACATAAAAATGTAGACAGGTGCTAGTCCCATAAGAACAGGTATAATGAAAGGCTCCTTACCAGGCAGACCATGGAATCCAGGGAATCCGAGGGACACACAGCAAAGAAGAGACAGCACACTTGGTAGCAATGAAAAAATTATATTTAAACAGCAGGCACAATCACCGACGTTTCGGTCCTAGGGACAGGACCTTTATCAAGAGAGTGCTCCCCACGCAATGACCTACAGCACCTATATATACCCAGCACCATCTATCAGCAATAAACAATTAATTAAAACCAAAAATACACACACCTGTGTAACTGCATCCATCTCCGTCGAGTTGGCGATGACGTCAGCACCATGTGTCTATCACATGTGCTGACAACCGTGAGGAGCATCATTGGTAGCTAAGGGAACCCCCCACTGTCAGAAAAATCCTCTCCTGCCTGGTAAGTAGCCTTTCATTATATATATTATTATTATTCAACTCAGTGCCATTTAATGAGTTTTAATATTCTGAGCATCCTTTTACTTCTATAACAGGTTTTTGCACACTTCCCCAGCAGTGCATTGTAACACTTTCCTGTTTGTGATAATATGTTGCCAATATTCCCAGCAGTTTGAGCAACAAACTTTAACAATTGATAACGTTCCCTCAGTTATATAAGGATACATTGTAGCTGCTGAGTTATACTGACTGAAGGAACGATTGAGACTGAAAGGAAACCATTTAGTGAACCCTGGGAAGAAGGCTCTTGCTGATCGGTAATGGGAGAACTAATTGATCAACAGCTTAACTGGGGGCCGCGTTTCCCGATTCCTTACAGATTTCCACCCCCCCGAGGAGCGGCCTCTGGACGACTCCAATATACTTTGAGGGGGTACCTTAAGTGAAACCGTCTGATGAGATTGGGAGCGTGAATCTGGTGATGGGGTATCCAGGACCGTTCTTCTGGAGCCAAACCTCTTCTAGTGCACCAGATATTGCACTGCTCCCCTTGATATCCTAGAATTGATGATAGTCTGTATTTCATACTCCTCTTGTCCTCTTACAATAACTGGTGATGGAGGAGCGTCCGAGGAATCCGGAAATTTGGAGCTATGGAAGACGGGTTTCAGGAGCAAAACGTGGAACACTGAATGTATCTTCATGAAAGATGGGAGTTGGAGACCGTAGGCGACCGGGTTGACTTTCCAGGATTGGGTAGGGGCTCAAAAATCTAGGGGCCAACTTGAGAGTGGGTGTCTTGAGCCTGATATTTTTTTGAAGATAGCCACACTGTCTCCTGGTTTGTACTCGGGGTTTTTGTGGCCAGGAGAGGTGCAAAGAAATGCCCGTTCTCTGAGAAAATGAGTGCCAGAACTTGGTCAGCGTTACAACGTGGATGTGGAAAATCTCCCTGATGAAGACGTCCACCAGGGTGGCGGAATTGGGCAATCCTTTTCAGGGAATGAAGTGTGATTGCTTCGAGAATCTATTGACTATGACCAGAATGGTGTGCATTCCCCTGGAGATGGGTAGCTCGACAATAAAGTCCATGGATAGGTGACTCCAGGGGCGATCCGGTATGGGCAGAGAATGTAGAAGACCTGGTGGTTTGTTGCGTGCTGTTTTACTGCGAGTGCAAGTGAAGCAAGATTTTACAAACACTTCGATGTCCTTTACCATGGTGGGCAACCAAAAGGTTCATCTGATAAGGTCTGTGGTTCTTCTGGAACAAGGGTAACCAGCCGATTTGGATGAGTGACCCCATTTTAAGATTTTCTCGTGAAAATGTGGTGCGTCGTACAAACAACCCTAAGGAACCGCTAGACCATCTGGAATGTGTGTCTGAGTTGCCAAGATAGGTAACAGGTGACCACCCCCGAGACTCATGGAACCTGTAGTCAGGACAGGCCCTAGTATAAGGAACAGATCCCCTTAGCAACACAGGATAGTTAGGGATACAGCGGACGCTGCAATCCCTGGGGAGAGGTCTGTGAATTTTAGTATGACACACTAGGTCACTGGTAATGAAATATGTATGGTTCATAGTTGGAACTTGGTTTTTATAGTAAATATTTCATTACCAAGACACACTAATATCCTTTTACCCCAATAGACATTTACTAGGGTTTAATTCAATTACATATTGACACTCCTGTGTAACAGTATCCCTAAGATCAAATGTCAATGTTACTTTTTTTCTATTGCATGTTACACTTTATTTGTGAAGCATTAGCATTAGATATAATATACGCTTACAGTCAGTGAGAGAGTTTTCCATATTGATGAATGCCACTACTTCTTTATTATGTTTAATTATAGGCTAAAGATGGTAAATTCCAGGCATTATTGAAATCCCTGCTCTCTGATTGGATAGTGCCCGGAATTTTTGGAACCCTGCCAAGTATTTCAGATAATCATCTTTCCGTTCTCATTCGCCTCGGGCCTTCAACTCTTCCAACCAGGGCATTATTGGCCAGTAATGCCCTGTTCTTTGGGGATTATTACTTAATTAATCATTTTCAGATGTCATTAATTCAATAGGAGGGGCTCTATTACCTACCTGCTCCTGTAGACGCCTTGAGAAAGCGCTGGTTAGCGTGAGACGCGTGGGAGGAGTTTTCCCGTTCTGTCCCTAGTATGTTTTTGTTTTTTAATATGTAACCCAATAAATCTTTTTTTATTTTTCTACAACCCGGTGAGCTGTTTGGTTGGACAACTGCCCAGTAAAAAAACACCAATCTATAGTTATGTTTTATCCAACGGAGCCCGACATCACTGCCTCTCGACTTCACGCTGCAACCGGAGGACGCACCTGAAGGCGGAAGAACGCTGAAACCAGAGGTCACTGGGCAGCACCACCGCAGCACCCTCTCCCCAGGTCCATAACTACCTTCCTCAGGACCAACACATAAGTGGAATTATGATAATAATAATTTTATTTCATATAGCATTTTTTCTCCCTATGGGACTCAAAGCACTTCACAATTACAGTATAGTGTGTGGTACACATCACATAGGAATTTTACAGACACAGTCTCTGCCCAGATGAGTTTACAATCTATATTTTTTGTGCCTAAGGCACAGGGAGATAAAGTGACTTGCCCAAGGTCACAAGGAGCTGACACTGGGAATTTAACCAGGTTCCCCTGGTTCAAACTCAAGTTGTTGTTAATAGTCAGTGTCTTTACTCCCTGAGCCACTCCTCCCATGTTTAAGGGTTAAGGCTAGAGGGGGCCCACCAGTGTCTTAAAACATTCTTGACTGGAGGCAGTTCATCATCACTCAGAGCCCCTCTGGTATAAGTTGTTAGTGAGGGTGTAGTGCAGAACAATACTAAGTTTAGCTTCAACCTCTTTGCTGACAGAAACGCAAACTTAAAAATGACGCATTTGATGGGTCCCGGGTTACTATTTCCGCTTTTATTCCCAAAAATGTCTTTCATGTCTGAGGTGCAGTAAAATTGTCTAACAAATCTCCTTAAAATTAATTATACGGAGAAGAGGAAAAAACGGAGCACTACGTCCAGTGCTGGCAAAGCCAGAAAAAACTATAAATAGCCCTTTATCAAGGTGAATAACTACTTACCTTCTGGAGTGTTATTTATATAAGACCAGGGCGCACAGTGCACCCTGGTCTTATATAAATAACACTCCAGAAGGTAAGTAGTTATTCACCTTGATAAAGGGCTATTTATAGTCCGAAACGCGTTGGTGTGTTTTGTTTGTTTTTGATCCATTAAACTAGCTATATTCTTTATTGTGGGAACGCATCCTTGTAGTTTTTTCTGGCTTTGCCAGCACTGGACATAGTGCTCCGTTTTTTCCTCTTCTCCGTCCATCATGCTCATCTACAGGCGGAGGCACACTTAACCCTTGGATTGCTGGATACATTTGGACTTGCTGTTTATCGTGGACATTCATCCCATGTGAGTTTATTCCAGTTGACCTATATATTTTCTGGACATTGTTCATATTATTGTGTTCCATAGAATTAGATGTTCATCATTACTGGTCACCGGCAGGTGTCTACTATTATTATATAGTTACTACTGTGCTGCGTGGGATTATAGTTAACCAGTTATACATCTATTGGAACTATCTGCTATATCTATTGAATGGGTTAATTCCTTCAACAAGAAGTGTATCACTTTTTTCAGTATTGCTTTTTCTATTGAGCACCATACAACATTTTTCCAATAAAATTAATTAAAGAAATGTAGATAGCCCTAAACAGTGCAATAATTGAGAGGAAAAAGAACCAATGGAACAGCTAGATGGTGTGTACAGTACAACTACAGTAGGTAAACATCCAATAAGAGATATTTGCTCAACTTATACGATGAGCAGGTAATGTCTAAGATCCAAACAAAAGTGTTCTGTGTTGAAATCTAAATGTTTATGTAGCCCCGGTCTCTTTTTGGTCCCAGAGACCCCCCTCCTTGCGTGCCTAGCGGTCGCGGGTGCCGCTGAAGGCAGCGACGGACCCGCTGGCACGGCGAGAAGGTGGGGGCCAGAGCAGGGAGCGCTCCGAGGCTCTGCGGCGCACCCGGCTAGCGGGGGCCGCCATTGTGGTTGTGCGCGCATGTGCCGTGATCACGCATGCACGGGAGAAGCTAGGGAGTTGTGGCGGCCATTAGGGAGTCGCGCATGCGCAGGACAAGCGCGCACGCGGCCCCAATGCAAAGGCAGCCTCCACGGGACTACAGCTCCCATGAGGCTTAGGGCCAAGCAGCCCAAGTGTCCCAGAGTGGCCAATGAGAGCCAAGGATTCTCAGACAGGGAGAAAGGGATACATTTCGCGGGCTTAAGAACGGCAGTTGGAGCTGGGAGCAGGAAGGGAGAGGCAGGGTGTAGGGAGCAAGTGGCTCCTACACCAGGTAAGGTAATCCCCAGGTCCCAGGCAGGCCCCAATCCCCAATAGGGTAGTGGGTAGGTGCTGAGGGAAGGCCCCTAATGTAGGGACCCTGTCCTTAGGTGCGTGTGTGGTGTGGAGTATTGTCAGTGTCACGGCTGTCAGTGCTGTGAGCGCTGACAAGAAGGCCCAGTGTGAGTGCAGTGCGGTTGCTGCAGGTATTAGGTTGAGTGCAGTGCAGTTGTCGCAAGTTAAGCAGAGAAGCTAGTGAGAGGGGATCCGGGAGGTGAAGGGAGCGGTAGTGTGGGTGCAGGGGGTCAGTGACCCGCCTGCATAGGACAGTTCTACTCCGCAGGCCCCTAGGAGTATTCCCTGAAGTCACCGTAGGTTGCGGTGCTGCAGGGAAGCCCTATAGTGACAGGAACATCACCCCTTACTGAGTACCAGTTAGGGACAAAGCACAGAGTTGCGGTGGTTGCAGTCATCTGGGACCAGACGGCTGGACACCGTGATATCTGGCGGCCCCGTGTCGGATCGACGAATCCTTTTTGAAGCTGTTGCCGGTCACTGTCGTGACCGGAAGGTATAATTTACATCAAGTGCACCAACACCGGTCAACAGGCGCTGATCCCGCCTTAGGCGTAACTCTTTGGGGACACTAGCGAAGTGGCCAAAGGACTGAGCCTATACCAATATAGTACTATACATGGACACGGTCTGTGGGGCACGCGGTGAGGGGACGGAGACGTTACTCCTGATGAGAGTGGCCGAGCCACTAAGGTTATATTGCATTATAGTATAAGGTATATGTTATGTGTTATTACCACGGTTAATATGATAAAGTGATAAGGTACTGTTGCGTTACAGTAAAACTGGTTGCATTCATATGTGTGTTGTTGTATTTCTTGCCCAGGGCAATCTCACATCACGGGGATCCTGCGTAAGTGGAGGCGCTGCGCTATAAGTGTTACCCCAGGCTCCCAGCTAGCGGAGGCTCAGATCTCCTGGAGCCACAGGTGCGTGCAGTTACCCGTAGTCCCTTTGCGAGCGTCAGAAAAAGGGCTACATATATATTGCACTGCTGTGTTTCATTTAGTAATCCTGGTAGTGCTAAAATAAAATGTATAATGTTCAAAGTGTTTTATCTACTTGGGTAAAGCAAAATGGACCGCTACACATTAATTGGTGCTAAAATAGGAATTATGAATTTATCTCATCACTATTAGCGTTTTTATTGCATGAATTATATTTTTAATCTATTTTGCCTCACTATTTAGATAATGACTAAGGAGTATTTATATGAGGCAACAGAAGCATTAATGGATTAGTTGAGTCACACAGATTATATTAAAGCTATCATTATCATCCCCATTTTAAATAAAATGTGGCTGATTCAAATGTAAGGATGTTTGCCAACAGGTTTCTTGTATTTGGCTGAGCACAATATTTGTATTACTTTTGTTAATAGTAATATATCAGTGTACTGTGATCAAAATACTTTATGAAAATGAGTGGTACTGTGTGTCTTTGGAAAATACTACAATCCTTTAAAAAAATAAAACGCTCCATAGATACAGACCTAGGTGTGTGTAGTTTTATGTTACAGGAATAGGGTAAGATGGTGCTCCTCTAAATAAATAATGTTTTCTTAAAATAAAATAAGAATAAGAGATGTGGAAATTGGTTTTCTAAATACAACACTAGTGAAAGTTAAACCACTGCTTTTTGAGTTATACTGAGAACATTCACATAGATATCCCTTTTAACATGCAGAAAATACTTTATATGTGAATAATAAGTGGTATTAAAGGTGCAAATATAACAATGTGACATGCTTATTACTGCTGTGAAGCGCTATGTTCTTGGATGGCGCTATATAAATAAAAACATACTGTACATACAGCACACTACCAATCCCGTTTTTAACGACACGTCAACCTAATACATCGCAGCTAATTTAGACACATTTTACAGAAGAGCTAAATTATCTTAAGGGATGTTTTTAAACATTATTTTAAAAGATTGTGTAAAAATAGGAAAACTCACCTTGTGGAGACAACATTTGCTAATCTTATATAGTGAGCAGTTTAGAGAGGGAGAATGCTGAGCTGTGAATGTCATCATTGTGGAGCTGAATTAACCTGAAGGAGCCCTCTCACAGTAGACTAGGTATATTTGTATGGTTTCTATTTATAATACACTATGGAACATGATCATTGTATCATTAATCTCTCTCTTCAAATGTGTAACCCAGTTTACCCATTCTCATAAATATAAAAAGGGTTTAAGTATTAAAGCAATCTTCCTGCTAAATGTGATGCAAAGGGTGGAATTTACAACTTGTGTCTCTCAGCATCAAAGTTTGAAGGTACTTTGCAGTTATCTTTGCCCTGTGTGTATCAGCCTGCCATTTGGTATTGCCAATAGCTGAACTATGGGAGAATTTAGAATGGGATAAAACAAACTCTATCTGTATAGTTTGTTTTCTTTTCACTTAGTTTCAAACAACTCAACCAGGGAGTTGGGCCCCCTGTCCAGTCAAGACAGGCCATGTAAACAAGAGTCTTATATTTGATGAAGATACAAGTAAAAAATTCAAGGAAAAATGTTGTGCACTTTTTGTATTGATTTGAATTGACAGGCCCTACAGTCCCTGCAACCGAAAAAGCCTTTGCCACTGTTCAAACACTTAGTGTCTTTCACTCTAGTTTCTTTTAATGCATTGGGAGGAAGACATATTAGTGACGTGTGACGTCACGTCGCTATATACTGTTATTAAACATAATAAAGGGTGTGAGGCAATAAAAAAGATTCTACAGAGTGACAGAGCAATACCGGAACTACAAGTTGAATTCATAATTGAGAGTATTTTATTTATACTAAGTCACAACTTTTTTTGGTTTAATAACTCATTTTATTTACAAAAGTGTGGAACGGCGATGGGGACGAGATTCGCGCCAAGCTACGCGAACCTGTACATGGCAGATTGGGAGAACGACCATGTGTGATCGAGCGGGGAGCTTGGCGCGGGTCTCGTCCTCTATCGTCGCTTCATTGACGATATATTTTTCATTTGGAGGGGAGGAGAGGATTGTTTGATGCTTTTTTTAAACACCTTAAGTAACAACTCACATGATTTAAAATTTACCACAACGTGGGATCACAAACAGATCAATTTTTGGGATCTGACCATCTATGTAGAAAATAATTCAATAAAAACCAAGACATATTTCAAAGATATTGATAAAAAAATAACTTTATTCTCAGGGACAGCTGCCACTTACCTAGGTGGATGGATAATGTTCCATCAAGTCAACTCACCAGGATTAAGAGGAACTGCACTGTGGCGAGCAGTTTCATATTCAGGCAGATAAGATTAAACATAGGTTTCTTGAGAAGAAATATAAAGAAAAAGTACTGAATATGGCCTTGGAAAAGGTAGAGAGAACAGAGAGAAGTGAACTCTTGAAACCAAAACAAAAAAACAGCAGTATGATTAATAAATAACTTCTTAAACGACAAGCGTTTTGGATCCATCGCTTAAAAACCCTCACTCCAAAGGGACTGAATTTAGAAATCGATTTAACACCTTTTTTTAAATGACATTTGCTAGAAAGATTTCTAAATGTATGAGTTCATTATAATGATCACTCTAACCATCTGTCTCCTTGTTCCCCTTCTTCTTTCCTTTAGCACGCCGAATACTAGTTACTTACCATGCACTCATTTTCATTAAGGTTGTTATGTAATCTGTTTTACATGGGTTCTCTCTGCTATTGATATTCCCATTATTGACCAAGTGTTTAATATTTTGTTTGTTAAGGAATTATTGCATTATACCTTTTGTATACTGTGTTCGACCTTGTAGTAATCTCATGTGATAGAGCTAGCCACCCTTCTTTATTGTAATTGTTTTTCATTTTATTTTTGCTGCACACCTAATTAGAATGTACCTTATGGTTATTATACATCTCAACCAGAGGCACCATTTATCCCTCCCACACTTTAAAAAATTTTTATACAATGTAATTGTTGGATCTCAAAGAAATCACCTTCCTCCTGAAGATATATCATCAAATATTCATTCTGCTGTAAAAGCGCTCAGACCATCTAATAAGTCTTAATCAATCCTCTATATTGCCTCTAGACTAAGGGTTAACACCCTATTGACAAACAAAACTCTATGATGGGGGTAATATGCTCTCCCTAATGCATGGAGAACAAATGTAATATGTAAAAAGAACACTAGATGGTGCTCTAATTATGTCCCTGTTGATTGTAAAGTTGGATTTATGCTGTTGTAACGGTATTTCTGGCCCGGCCTGACCCACCCAATCTCACATTGGCCCCTGTGGTCTAACCGGACCCCATTACAGTGTGAATATGCCTGATGGTGCACCTGCTGGCTACAGGACTCCTGAGTCTCCCGCATGATGGTGTGTGGGGAGAACCCGTCTAGACAGGCAGCTGAGGTAGTGTGCTGAGTCTCACCTAGTTCCAGTGCAGCGCCTCCACCTCACCAGGGTCCCTGCGTCCGCATGGGGATGATCCTGATGAGGAACTCCTCGGTGGTGCAACCTCCTGTGCAATCATTGGACTCTCACACACAGAGGTTTCTCTGATCAGCTCCATCTTTATTGTCACGGTGGGCATAGCTGCCCTCCACAATGGGGTGTATTTAGCCGATCATCTCGCCCGTGCTCCCCTTTGATAGGTATGTCACCTAGATGAGGGATTCACTATTCCCGCAGGAATCACTGCCCTGTGCCAGGTCCCTGGACACAGTCTCCCATGGAGTTACTAGAACATAACTAACACTCTGCAGAACTTGAACTCCTTCCTGAACCTTGTAAGAACTTTCCAGCAACTGTACTCGCCTTGAACTCTGACAGACTAACTCTTTGACACAGTGCTGTGCCTTATGTAACTTCTGAGGCTGACACACCTCTGACATCACTAACCATGGAGTCAGAGCATGTGACCAGTCCCATCCATACACAGGGCACCCCACCAGGGTGTGAGGGAAAACCTCCATGATTACTGCTGGCATGCCCACACTTACCAGGCCTTGCTGCCAGCAGGAGAGATGACTGTAGGCATTTTACATGACCGCTACATTCTCCCCCTGGTGAATCCCATCGTCCTCGCTGGGACCTAAATTTGTATACCTCTTTCCAGGAAGCACTGTAAAATGAATGACATACATAATTAGTCACAACATTACAGTACATAACTTCATCACACATAGTAACAGATACATCCTAACTTTGGATGATTACAACCCGGATTACTCCCTGATGGAGTATCCATTACTGGTACTACCATACCCTCTTAAGGTGGCTTGCGCACAGCATGGTCCACTGGGCTTAAAGCAGCAATGCTGTAACCCTCTGCGCGACACTTCTCATGTAACCCGCCAGGATCCCAATCTTCTTCCCCTGATCCTTCCTCCTCATCAGTGCCATATCCCCTATCCTCACCAGTGGAACCCATCTTAAACTCAATTTCTCCTTCCATGAGGGGTTCAGGGACATACAGGTACTCCAACCTGTGGGACGCTTTGTACTTGGCAATAATGGCCCTTTCTGCCCGGCTGCTCCTAGTCAGCTCCGCGTTCCCTGCCCTCCCTGGCAACACCCATGACAGGGGCTCGTCTGTGTCCACAGGGTCAGATAATATCCCAGGCCCCATAGGCTCTATATTATGCTGACATATCTGAAACCATCGTTCCTGCATCTTCCTCTTCTTCTGGGCCGGTGTAAATTGTCCTACTGCCCACCATCGGGTCTCCATACGTTCCTCAGACCCCCACTCTAGTGAGTCCCCCTCCTCTGTATCCCCCCAAGAAGATACCCCAGAGGTTCTTGATGAAAGAGGCCTAGACCACCTCTCTTGTTTGGAGCTATCCTGAGACTTAACTACGGCCACACTAGGTACCCATCGGGACTCGGATACTTTTCCCAACTGCCCTCCACCCCTCGACCCACCATCAGAGGCATAGCTGTTCAGTCTCTCCCCAGTCCGTTCCTCACCGGTTCCCTGGGACCCTCCCGACATTCCCAAACTGGACGTGGATCCACGGGAAAAGGTGACAGGGACAGGGGCTTTACCTAGGGCATGGGGTTGGTCATAGGGACAGGAAATGGGCATCCGCGGGGTTCCGACCCGCTCTCTGCCTTCGGATAGTCCCGTATCATTGTGCGGACGTGCCGCTGGTTGGGCCTCACCCGTCTCAGCTCTCCTCGCAGCCTGCCAGCTCTGTGTTGACACAGGTGATCGGGAAGCACTGCCCGATCGCCGAGGCGTTGTGGTTCTCTCTCTGGTCGTTCCGCTACCTCCGCCGGAAGTGACGTCATCACCGGAACCGGATACTCCGCCATCTTGCGATGGATCCCCATGCGGGATCTCTTCCTCCACAACGACATCCGCCGCCGGAAGTGATGGTTCTGCTCTCCGCTTCCCTCGGGCCTGGGCTAGGCCTTCCTCCGCCGTTGCCACCACCGGCGCCTGGGGAGGGTAAGGATGTATCTCACCGCTCCGTCGGCTCGGGATGGAATCTTCTCCTCCTTCCGCGCTGTAAGTCACCACGGCCGTGGGACTCCGCCGCTCCGGTTGTCTCTGCACCGGCGACACGAGACTCCGCTCCGCCGCGACACAGGTAAGTGCCGGTTCTTTTCCCACACCGCTGTAGTGGTCCGCCGGTAGGCGCATCACCACCGTCGTTAGGGTCGCTTGTTCCTCTTCCGAGGAGCCGAACTCCGACTCGGGGAGTGGCACTCCCGCAGGGGACCGACGGTGAGGTTCCGGGTTCTCACCGCGGTTGTAGACCCCTCTCTCTTCAGGCTCCGTTCTGGTCATTAGGAGCGATCCCCATTCTCCAGGATCAACTGGTTCGGTGCAGGCCGCACGCGGGGCTTCAGCCGTCAGCATGGCTGTGTCCGCCCCCACCTTTACTACCAGGGAGCCTCCTGGCAATAAATAGGGATATACCCCAATGTCCATCTCGCTTTTTGTTGTGCTGGTTACGGGAGACACTTTGCACAATGGTCTCTCCTGTTCACCAGCTCGCAACTGTGGGACAGGAAGCTCACACCCAGCTCCTCCCTCAGACAACTCGGGTCTTGGCTGGCAGAGATAGAGACCCCTCCCCCTGGTGAATATTTGGGGAGGGTCCCACAAGTTAATTGGATGTCCTTTAATTGAGGCCGCACCTCTTTCAGTCCTGGAGGGCGTGGCTTCAGGTTTCGCGCCATACCTCCCCGCAGGGTGGAATTTTTCTTTTGGCGCCAATCCCGGACAACTTTCTGCAAGTTTTGCATTTGCAGCATTTTCTGCAACTGGCCCACGCGGTCTCCCCGCGTAGCGGGAACCGCCATTTTGGATCGCTCTGCAATCCATATTCGCAGCAGCTGCAACCTCATATTCCTCTATCTCACCCAATAGCCTCCCGAAGGACAGGGGGACACCCCGCATCCAGGAGCACCGCATCTTAGCCACGACAGGATGGTCAGGTATCGCTCCTCTCAGGATTTGATCACAAAAGTACACCTCCACCTCAGTGGCCTTAATATGATCCCCCTTTCGCATCTCCTGTAAGACGGCTCCAATCCGCAGGAGGAACCCAGGTAGATCCTCTCCGTCTTCCTGATAAAGACTGAAGTACCGCTTCATCAATTGTCCCATGTCCTCTTTACACGAACACACACCATGTGCGCTCTCTCCATTAGCCTCCGTCCGCCATTTTGGACTATCCGCACCGCGCGGATCCTCCATTCTTGCGGTCGCCATTTTCTCGCTGCTGTTACTGTACATGGGGCTCCGCTCTGCGGGGCAGCCACCACACCGGTACAATAAAGATTTGCTTCAGATGCACCACCACATGTGTACCTTATCTAGGTGTGACCCAGTGTTGCACTACCTCAGGCTAGGCTCACTCTCTCAGTGTCTGCTGTGACTCCTTCCTCCCAGTCTGTGCTCCCTACGGTGAGTGTCTGGAATGGGCTAGGTACTCTGGCTCTGCCATGCAGTACTTGGGGCGTCTACCTGTCTTGGTCAGCCTAGCGCAGACCCTCTCCAGGATTCCTGACCATGTTAACAGGCTATCCCTTCTGGCATCCTACCAACTAGCACTGCCTCAAGGTGACTCGGTCAGCTATAGCCCCGCTCCAGACCCCTCACTCCCTTCAGGCCCCTAGGTTGTCCCTGCGAACTGACAATATCCCGTCAGCCCCCTGACCACCCCTAGGTCCGTCCCTACGCAGCACAGAGTGGCAGCAGACTCTCTCCCTGTTTCCCAGTGTGCCTAGCTAGAGCCTGTCCTGATGACAGATCTGATCTCAGCAGCTCGCCTCCAAATGTAACGGTATTTCTGGCCCGGCCTGACCCACCCAATCTCACATTGGCCCCTGTGGTCTAACCGGACCCCATTACAGTGTGAATATGCCTGATGGTGCACCTGCTGGCTACAGGACTCCTGAGTCTCCCGCATGATGGTGTGTGGGGAGAACCCGTCTAGACAGGCAGCTGAGGTAGTGTGCTGAGTCTCACCTAGTTCCAGTGCAGCGCCTCCACCTCACCAGGGTCCCTGCGTCCGCATGGGGATGATCCTGACGAGGAACTCCTCGGTGGTGCAACCTCCTGTGCAATCATTGGACTCTCACACACAGGGGTTTCTCTGATCAGCTCCATCTTTATTGTCACGGTGGGCATAGCTGCCCTCCACAATGGGGTGTATTTAGCCGATCATCTCGCCCGTGCTCCCCTTTGATAGGTATGTCACCTAGATGAGGGATTCACTATTCCCGCAGGAATCACTGCCCTGTGCCAGGTCCCTGGACACAGTCTCCCATGGAGTTACTAGAACATAACTAACACTCTGCAGAACTTGAACTCCTTCCTGAACCTTGTAAGAACTTTCCAGCAACTGTACTCGCCTTGAACTCTGACAGACTAACTCTTTGACACAGTGCTGTGCCTTATGTAACTTCTGAGGCTGACACACCTCTGACATCACTAACCATGGAGTCAGAGCATGTGACCAGTCCCATCCATACACAGGGCACCCCACCAGGGTGTGAGGGAAAACCTCCATGATTACTGCTGGCATGCCCACACTTACCAGGCGTTGCTGCCAGCAGGAGAGATGACTGTAGGCATTTTACATGACCGCTACACTGTTATACACCATTTCACTGCCCATAATTAACTTAACGATTTAATGAGTACACTAATGAGAAGGGCTATACAAATAGCACAGTAGCTACTGTATCAATCCACACTCCTGACGAAGCCGCTATCAGTGTTTACTGGGCGAAACACATTGAGTGGAGGAATTTTGGCCACACAGACGATCCGTAACCAAAACCGCCTGCAGTGTGACGTCAGCAGTGCGTCCGAATTGGCTGTGAGTGTGCTGAGACGTCGAGACGGAGGGAAGAGACACTCTATGATGTTGGTGACCCCACACATTGCGGGAGGCGGTGAGACTCTGTGATCTGTTCTGTGGTTCACTTATAAGTGATACATGCCCGTTTTTACTGGCACTATTGTAAGCGCGTTTTTTATATTTTATTATAAAGATTTCCTTTTATTTTATTGATCTGTGCTATGTAGTCCTTCTTATCTTTTTCACATCTGTTGGAGCACATACCTATCTCTGTGTCATCGGAGGGGACGCGCTCATCATTCATTCGTGGGATTTAGTCCCTCAACGCCCTGTGAAAACTTCTTTCCTGTGAGTAGGCTGGACATAGAGCTAAGACTACTATCTTTATATTCCTAGTGTGTTCCTACGTCTACACCTATGTTGCCTGTGTCGCTGTTTTTCTTCTCTCCCATATGCTCCCCCTGGATTTCTTAAGAATCATTCTTCTGTTCTGGAATCCGTGAAGACAGGTCCCACCGGAGGGTTTGAGCAGGGATTTCAGATTATTATCACATTGATTTACTCACTATATCACTCAATATTATTTTAATAGTTATTATTGTTATTTTTAATATTCACTTTTTGGGTATTTGCGCCTATAATATCAGTGTCACGTACTCACTATTTTTGGAGAACAGCCATTGATGATGTCAAATAATAAGCTCCGAAGTTTGTCACGTTCAATGCACATGATGCTTAGGCATATCTGAATTAAATTGTCCATATTCCTTTAATCTTCTATTTCCATACCTTCTTTATCATTTAAAACTTAAAATGCATTAATTTTTCTTTTCTATTTTTGACGCCCCTCCTATTGTGAGGCCCTAAACTGTAGTTTAGTTAGTTTAGGTGTAAATCCGGCACTGTGTGCACCCCATTAACAGAAGAAGCCCCTTTTAGTCACATCCAATAACCTGAGAGAAACAGCTGCAATCAGCTAAAGGCATAAGCAACAATGGTATGCAACACCTTTATGGCCATAAGATTACAAATGGAAACCCCTTCATTTCCGGAGATTTGCAAATTATTGTAAAGGAATGGAAATAATAGGTTAGATCAGGGGCGCGCAAACTTTTTTTGCTGCGCCCCCTCTGCCTCTTCTGCTCCGGTGGTGCGCCACCCCCACCCCCTTACCTCGTGCGGCATCAAATAACGCAGGGGGATCACGTGACCCGCGACTTCATTTGACGCGTGTGACGTCACGTCACATGACCACGCGGCGTCATTTCATGCCACGTGGTCATGGACACGAGTCCTGACGCCGGCAGAGACAAGGTAACTTTACAGTTTCAGGGGCCTCGCGCAATCCCCCGTCCTTTAATTTAAATGCCTTGGGGGAAGAGCGCGGGGCCCCTGCAATGCTGCGCCCCCCCAGAAAAATCTCAGGGCGCGCCCCCCACTTTGCGCTCTGCTGGGTTAGAAAATTATATTATTCACATTTTTTGCAACTTCCAAATATGTTACAAACCAGCACTGTATCTCCAAAAAAAAAAAAAGAAACCTCTGTTTATTAAAACATTTTATAAAAGGGAGGGAGGGGCGTACAAAAAAAAAATATGGGATGGGTGAAAACAAAATAAAGGTCACAGTTACCGTATTCCTTTACAATCTGTATACAAGCAGAACATTTTATTAGCTTACCACATTAATTACATAACTGTCACAAATTAAGTATTTTGTCAGGTCTGAATGAAAATTGCATAAAGTACACCCCTTGTCATGTCCTTAATATTGACAATCTCCAATGTTCTTAAAGATTTACCCCTTTAGGAGGTGGTCCTGGGAGAGTAAAAATGCTAAGGAAAAATTGGTATATGGTAGTATCTTCTAGAAAGATAGAAAGACCTTGGTTAAGCAGGAAAAATAAGGCCATCTTGAGAGCTGAATCACGATGCCGATTTTTTAGAATTTGTTATCTATTACGAATCAAGCTCGTGAGTTTCTTCATTGAGCAGATCTCCCATATTTTATTCATAATCTGTTGTAGAGTAGGTGGGTTTCGCTGTAACCGTACTCTTACACACAAATAGTGATTACAATTACACACAAATAGTGGCTACAATATGTGGGAAACGAGCATTTATAGTTTACTAGCTGATATACCCGGCGTTGCCCGGGATGTAATTGCGTGAAATTATATGATGTAGTTGTTGTCCAAAAATTGTTTGTAAGCAAACAGCAGTACAATGTACATGTAGGGGGGAGGGGGGGAACAAACAGCAGTACAATGTACATGTAGGGGGGAGGGGGGGAACAAACAGCAGTACAATGTACATGTAGGGGGTAGGGGGGGAACAAACAGCAGTACAATGTACATGTAGCCGAGTATAAATCATGAAAGTATGTTGGCGAGGCGGTGAAATGGGTTTCACTTACAGATGTAGGTGGTCTGGTCAGGGGGCGATCCAAGCGTGATCCGGTGTCATAACTTCTTAGGGGGGATGGCGGAGGGGGGGGTTAGGTAGCGGGGGGGAGAAGAGGAGGGGAGGGGGTGGGGGGGGGGAAGAGGGGGGGTGGTGGGGGGAAGAGGGGGGTGGTGGGGGGGGGGGAAGAGGGGGGGTGGTGGGGGGGGGAAGAGGGGAGGTGGTGGGGGGGGGGAAGAGGGGAGGTGGTGGGGGGTGGGGAAGAGGGGGGTGGGGGGGGGGAAGAGGGAGGGTGGTGGGGGGTGGAAGAGGGGGGTGGTGGGAAGGGGGACGAGGGGGGGTTGTGGGGGGGAGGGAAGAGGGGGGGTGGTGGGGGGGAGGGAAGAGGGGGGTGGTGGGGGGGAGGGAAGAGGGGGGGTGGTGGGGGGGGGGAAACTGTTCTACGTTGAGCATGTTGTGATTTGTGCATTAAGCTGATGGCGTGGGGGCAGGAGTGGTGACAGGGGGAGTGTGCTTTTTGTGATGTTCCACGGCGACCGGAGTGGTGAGAGGGGGTTGGGAGTGTGAGCGGCCTGTGTGTTATGTCCCGCGGTGGCCTGTGTTATGTCCCGCGGCGGCCTGTGTGTTATGTCCCGCGGCGGCCTGTGTGTTGTGGCCTCTCCCCCGCTGTGTCCCGTGCGGCCGCTCCCCCGCTGACTGCAGCGGCCGGGGTGTGAGCTTGGAGACAATGCGGGAAGGAGGGGCAGAGGCGCTGGGAGGGGAGGCACAGGGGTTGGAGGCAGCAGGAGGCACAGGGGTTGGAGGCAGCGGGAGGCACAGGGGTTTGAGGCACAGGGAAGGCGGCGGTTTAGTAACTTACCTGGGCGGGAGGAGGGGTGTGTGTGTGTGCGTCTTTGGCCCATCACTCCGCTTCAGGCCAATGAGAGGTGTGCGGGGGCGGGCGGGTGGCCCAAGGGAGCCATCTCATTGGCCTGAGGCGGAGTGATGGGCCAAAGGTCCAATGTAATTTCCCCTAGGGACAGGACAACCAGACACGCATACAACGGTTTGAGAAATATATAGATAGATCTAGGTCAGTGTTTTTCAACCAGGGTTCTTAAGGAACCCAGCGTTCCCCGGGCATCCCTAAAGGGTTCCCTGTAATTTTAAGGTCATTTTAAAATTGTATCAAATACAGAAGAATTTACAATGGATTTAATCTCAGATACCCTGTTAGAGGGTTGGGGATCCTCAGAATTTCACATAAGGTTCCTTAACCAAACAAAGGTTGGAAACCACTAATCTAAGTCTTTACATGGTCTGTGCAAAATACATAGTAATGGGTTCCTAGGGACTGTCATATTGGAGATCCTGCCTAGTAGGCAGATGATTGTATTCCATACTGGGATTATTTTCAGGCAAATCTACCATAGGTGTACATAAGAGCCGGACTGGCTGCATCCCCTCCAGCACAAAGTAGGGGTGATACATATGCAGACATAATAGGGTTAGGCGACATCTGTGTAAAGGTTTAAAGTAATTTATCTTAATGGTAGTACAAATTGAGGTCTTTGCAATAGTCTCACAAATGTCAGACCAATCTTAATCATCTATAACCTCCCCAAAGACTCTCTGCCAGGCAGACATGAATATGTGTTTGAAGTGTCAGATAAAAGGAGTTGGTATATAGATGAGATCAATCCCTTTGAATTACAGTCAGCTGCACAAATATTTTCAAAGGCAGATACATTTCTGGAAAAAAAAACTGTCACTTAAATTTGTAGTGTTTCTGGAAGTGTTCGAAGGGAAGAGTTACAGTACCTTGGAGGAAACAAACTTCCTAATTCGGTTAAGCCCCTGAGCTTTCCAATAAAGAATGAGCCATTCATATCACCACTCCCCTTTTACCGCGCTCTTCCAAAACCCTGAATTTCCCAGTGAAAAGTTAACATTTCCTTCTGAGCTTGTCTCATATTTTAAGGGCGTGAGATATTGCTGGGTGTTCCATGGGCCCCACTGGGTGGTTTTATTATCCAATACTTTTAAGTAACTACTTAGGATCCTCTAGTCACATTGTGGCTGTCTCAGGTCCGTAGCCTCCCAAATGAATCCGAGACATCTTGTTCAATTTATAGATGGGTACCTTTTATACAATTGTACAAGTTCCACTAAGATTTAATTTTGTTTACCGGTAAATTATTACATTTGCATTATATAAACTTCTTATTGCTTTGATGTTTTAATGAATTGCAGGCCTTCGTGAACTGATTGGGTTAAAATAGCTCCAACTCTTGCACACCTTTGTTTAATACGGTGTAGAAATATTCTGCAAACAGTTCTATTAAATTAGACTTTGCTTAGCGTTACCTGGCATGAATACATGCCTACTAAATAAACGTGGACAGGACAGGTGACCCCTTCCAAGGCAACTGCCACAACAGTTTACCTGTTCTTGGGACTGCTTTGTGCACAAAGAAATACATTTTTCGCTTGCAATTTTGGGCAATACAGATATAGCAAGACTTACGCCCTCCGTGACCGCAAAGGAAAAATGCAGCCGTTTACGGCTACAAGGGCAATACGTCTTGAAGCCATGAAGGGATAATGCCGCGGGGCTTCCATGCTATTGAATGGACCCCGCAGTATTAACCCTTTGCTTGATGGGCCATGAGCTGGGGAGAGAATGCCGCTGCTCGCACTCTTGCTTTTTATTTTTTACATAGGTTTGAAGCAGGGGGTCTCCGGAGCTGAACCCGTCATTTCAGGTCGAGGCCCCCTGCTTTGCAAGGTTCAGACTTACGTAACGGGTGCTGGTATCTCCTGCAAGTTTAAATCTCCGTCACGGCCCATGTGATCGGGGAATTTAAACAGCGCAGGTCCCGTTTCAAACCTATGTAAAAATATATATATATATATATATATATAGGCAAAGTTGTCAGATGGCACTCACATATAGTGTTGAAATAACAGGTGCTTGTCCCATAGGTAATGTGTAGGTAAATAGTTCCTTACCAGGCAGACCTCGAAAAAAAAAAAAATATATAAATATATAATCAGTGAGAATTGCGAGGGGAGACACCGAGAGTGACTGCTTCTCTCTGCACAGCTCTTACAGACAGGTGGCTGGCCCGGTAGGACGAACGCTGCGGTAGTCCCATTCACATGCAGGAACCCCTGCTGCGTTAATTCTTCTGGGAAATGTACTGCTCTCCCGGCCGTGAGAGCTGTAGCTGCGATGTGGCCATGAGGCCACCATGCTCCAGCTGCATAAGCATCTCCAAAATATGGTCACGTAGAGTGTAAGTCTTGCTACATCTGTATGGACTGCAATTAAGAAATATTTATAATGTAATATTTGTATGAGCTTAGTTTTTTTGTGACCATAAGGTTATACTATGTAAGAAGTAAGAAACTAGCTATGAATAGTGGCTTTTTTCTCCTGACTTACCTGTATTCACTAACATGCAGTAAATCCAAGGAGACACTGTCTTGTCGAGTGATGGGCAACTATGTTGTCTTTTTCCTTATTACCTAATTGACCAAGTTGATTGCACACAAAAACGTAGGTACTGTACTAAATTATTACTGAGATTTCAAATAAATGGTGCCCATTTAGAATAATGGCCTATTCAAGAAACGTATGCTTTACAATGCCAGCTCAAAATAGTATAGTCTAGTGCAGGGGTGAGCAAACTGGGGGGTGCGCACCCCAGGGGGGCACTAGATTTTCTGGGGTTGTGCAGCGGTTATAGAGGTCCCGCGCTCTCCCCCCAGGCATTTAAAGTAACCGCCAGACTGCGCGAGGCCTCTATAACACACTTACTTTCCCGTGACACGTCGTCATGGTAACCCAGTGCCAAATGACGCTGTGGGGTCATGTGACATCACGTTACCATGGCAACGTGGCATCACATGACCTCGCGTGTCATATGAAACCGGGGCTGAGCAGGGGGGGCGCGAGGCGCCGAGGAGTGCAGGCAGGGGTGCGCACGGGGAAAAGATTGCGCACTCCTGGTCTACTGTAATTGAAAAAGTAAAGTGTAAGTTGCATGTTTTATCTTGGCACTGAATGTTAGAACAAACAGTTTACAAATACATTTTAAATAATAGAAAAATTACTTTTTTAATACATGTAAGAACGACGAACAAGTGCTTGGAAAACTAATGCCGATGGAAATGTCATTACATTAGCAGCATAACAAAACCGTTCACTTAATCTCATCTCTTCCTGGACTTAAAACTGGAACACTGATTTATCATTATTGTTAAATACATGATTTTAGAAATTGCCAATAAATTACTAAATACAGCTGTTCTTCATTTATATGAATGGACTACTGCTTCCCTTTATCCCCAAGATGTGATCTGGCTAGGATTCCGTGAGGAGTGGAGTTGGGAAACGTGACTAAGGCCTTGGCACGCGCGACGGAGTGCATGGCGTCACGCGTGCCTGCTGCAGAGGCGATCCGTGACCTGTGGGTATGCGATGGGGAGGCATCTTGGAGATGTGCCCGTGACGTCATGTGAACGGTTCATTGGCTGAACCGCGCGCATGTGACCCGGCCGTCGTGCGACAAAATAAAAAAAATTGTCTCGCGAATAATCGGCCGCACGGTCGCTCTTGTGCACATCCTCATTAAGGTACAGCCTTTTGTTGGAGAATTTCCCTTTTCTTCTTAGAACATATTCATTGGGATATCCCATCAGGTCCCCGACCCAGCATTAACTGCCATTGACTTGAATGGCCATTAATGCCAGAATGAGGCGCAATATCCAGTATCGGACCTTAGTGAATCTGCCCCACAAACTGTAAATGGTGAGGTATCAAGCCACAGTTTGAAGGGTAATGCTGCACTCCCCAAAAGGAATAGAAAATAATACTTATACCGGTGCTCCTGGTTCAGGAATCTCTGCTAGGCACCCACAATATATATATATATATATATATATATATATATATATATATATATGTATATAATGTATACCCTGTTCATTTATGTAACTGTATTTTGTAACCATGTATTATTTGTCTTAACCCTGTGCCCAGGACATACTTGAAAACTAGAGGTAACTCTCAATGTATTACTTCCTGGTAAAACATTTTAATAAATAAAATATCATATGTGAAAGGAAGGACCCGGCACTGCGGATTTCTGCTAGAAAAATAATTTATCGTAAGCCAGTAGTTGACGTTTCGGCCTCAAGGGCCTTTCTCAAAAGCAAATGGATAAAATCCTGATTTTTCCTGACTTCAGTGCTGAAACTTCCCAGAAGAACTAAAGTGGCACTATGGTATCCTGCAAAACATATGTATATACAAAGCTACAAAAGGAAATTCCTTTGTTTCAATTAAGAGGTCCAGGAGTTCCTCGACAAGAAGCAAGCTTAATCGGAAGATTAACGTTGATGTTTTGCCTTTTTTATTCTTACAGGCCAATTTTGTTACTTATAGAGCTTAATTTTACGATGTTCTGGTGGCTAAAGGCTATCACTATGTTCTTTCGTATACATTACACCAGTTTGAGGATACATTACAATTAACTGTTTGCTGTTTTTACAATGGTTTGTTATTTTTTATTTCACTATGTTGAATTGACAATTAACGTGAGAAATTCTGGTTTAGACCTAGATTTATGATCTAGAGAGTTCACTGATACGTTCAGGTGGTACACTAACAATTCAGTGGTTTACTGTGGGTTCTGTGTTAGACTTAGGACCTGGGACACATTACTTTTTCTTTCACATCATTGACATACAATATACACCAACCGCCTTACTTAACTGGTTTTAATTAAATGCACAGCTTTAAATGTGCATGGGTTAAACTCCCCAATAAAACGGAAAACAGTGGTTTCAGCACTAAGGAATGAGCATATGTGGATAGTTTTCCTGCATGAAACCCACCTGACTGGTAAAGAACATATCAAACTAATTCAAAAGTGTGATTGAAAAAAAGATGCCCTTTAGTGGTTACAGATCACCACTCAAAGGGTGTTTCGTCCATGGCACCATAGAATCACAACATATCACCCCCTAGTAATATATATGTATATGCACCCAACAATTACAGCTCGGTTTTCTTTACTTTGCTGGCTGACATGATCAAGCAATATGTCTCATCTTGGGCGGAAATGTTAACACTATTACACACCTCAAGGACAGATCAGGAGATAATGTCTCCCTTAATAATGCTGATCAAAGACTAATTAAACTCATCTCAGATAATCCTCTAATTGATGTTTTGGCAGACGTATCCTAGTTCCAGACTACAATACTTACTACTCTGCCAATCACATAACCTATTTGAGAATTGATCTATATTATTCTAATCTAGGGCTGTCAAACCCTTCTGTCCGGCCCGCAGACCAGGATTGATGGTACTGGGACAAGAGGACAGAGCTGGTGTGGTGGAGGGGCTTGTGTTGTCTCTTCCATGCTGCTCCCACACTTCACTGCATCAGGGACTCGTGAGGCTTTCCAGGCAAATAGGAGTGCCCGTTAGCCTTTGGCTGCATCCATACGGCCTTCGTCCACGCTGTGACGTGTGCGACATCCACTGCGTGAAGTGGGTGCATTTTCAGGACATGGTAGATGTGCCATCAGGGAGTGTCGGAACTGGTTCGCTGTCATTGGGCGAACCGCTCACGTGACCTGCCCGTCACACCGAGAAATCAGTTTCAACTGATTCAGCATCATCCATACTGCCGAAAGATCGTGCACAGCCAGCATTGATCGCGCCTATAGACAGCGGGAGGGGGCGAGCGTTTTGCGAGGAATCAGTTGAAACGGATTTCCCGGCGCGACGGGCAGGTCTCATGAGCGGTTCGCCCAATGAGGGCGAACCAGCTCCGTGACATCACTGACACGCCCCCCAAAGGCACGGCTACCAGGTTTTGAAAATGCACCTGCTTCACAGGTGACGTCACGCACGCACACGCCTCCACGCAGACGAAGGCTGTATGGACACAGCCTTCATCTCGCGACCCCTCCTGCGGTCGCACGCGCAATCTATGGGCGCATTCAATGTTTTAAGGCAATGTGATCGCACCACGCGCGTTCACCTCTGCGTGGTCTTCGGCTGCATGGACGACTCCTTTGTATGGAATCCTGTTCCAGTCAAGTGCGGTTGCAGCATGGAAGAGACAGCACAAGACCCTCCCTACTGCAGGTCTCTCCTCATGCTGCCTCATCTGGATCCTGCTTCCGTCTGGAATTCTCCTCACCCGGTTAGAGTGTGACTGAGGGGGTAGATATGAAAAGTGCGATGGGGGTTTTAAACAGTGTGGGGAAGATAAGAGTGTGGGAGGTGCGGAGAGAAATAGAGAGAAGGCGACATCTATAATGCTATGCTTTATATGCATATTTTGCACATTTATGGTACAGAATCAAGTACAATGAAATCTAATCAGGCACCTCATATGAAATGAGATTGACACCTGTCCTAGAGCATAAACATAAAAGAGATAGCGGGGAGGTTAGTTACAAGAATCTAAGTAAATGCCGGGAGCAGTTATTGGATCTACATCTTGATAGGATTGAACGCTCCTTACTTCTAACTAAACAAAAGTATTATGAACATGGAAATAAAGCTTCTTTTTTTCTGACCTGACAGCTTAAAAAACAGAAGCACATCGTATAACTAAAATCAAGACCAAGGAGAGTAGGGTACATACATTCCAGTCTGATGTTAAAAGGAAATTTCCTACATTTTATTCTGAATGCAACACAACTCCATTTGTCCACTCCAACGCACCGCCTATGTATATATAAAACATTAGGTAATAATGCATTAACCAAAATTACAGCGAAAGGAATCTCTTAGAGGCTCCCATCACTGAATCAGAAATTGCTGGGGCAAACGCTTCCCTTAAAAGGTGGTAAGGCAGTGGGTCCAGGTGGATATCCAAAACAAAAAGAACGATTCCTGCGCTCCTACCAGTTAGGCTAAGATAAAATAATATTCTCATGAAAAAGGGTATTTGGTTAAACCCTTTGGCCAAAGCATTTGTAAGCCTGCATGCCACGTCAAGGCAACCCGTTTAATGCAGGTACCTACACTATACTGTATATATATGTAATAATTGTCCCATGGACTAGTGAAAAAAGTGTTAAATCCCTGAAGGGGTTAAATAAAGCATGAGCTTATGTATTATATTCACACCAGGGAATTTGTGCACCCTGATTACCTTTATAGCAAAGGTAAGTATGATACTGGCTTTAGAGATGGGGGAGTGTACCTGAGACAGGTACAAAAGGTCCCTTATATTGGCGCACAGCAGACCCTTATAATATACTATGGTCAGGGGTGAATGAATATGTACAAAGCACAAGAAAAATAAAAAAAGTTTATTAAATATTTTGCAATGTTGTGTGGTGTAATTCACTTGGATAAAAATAGACTGGATAAGTCTATACTACTACTGGGTATCCCTAGTCGGTGCCAGTGTGGGATAGTGATCTCATGTCAAATGGCTCAAAATAGGAAGTTTTTGAGACAGAGTGTTAAAGATCAATGCATACAAATGTTTACTGATATTCAGCCAAATCTTGATTGTATGGTAGCTGCCTGCACTGATGTAATGTGCTGATATGCAAAGGCTAAAATCCACAGCTAAACAGCACCAAAGTGACTACCTATGTCTGGGCTGAGCATATAGTTCTCAGCCGTGCTGTCTCGTGTGGTGAGAGAATCCTACTGCGCGTGTGTCACGTGGATGTTGTCGGAAAAATCGTGAGGGCAGATGAGATTCATGCGTATGTGAGGCTAGGTAGGTGAATTATAGTTGCTATACCCTGCTTTGAGTATAGGTATCTCTAGAGTTCATAAGAGATGTGTAGCTGTATGGTCAATGCTGTATATCTCCAGAACTGAAAGACAGATAGCCTAGCACTGTTGTGCTTATGGGTAAGAGACTCTCTTACTGCGCATGTGTCGCAATGTTCCGGTGCAGCTAAGGTAATGCCTTGCGCTGATAGGGCACGTTAGAAGAATTTGGCATTGAAAAACGGGACAGGTTTTTTCCTATAGTAATTGTAGAGTCACCCTGTATACAATTATATATATATAATTGCTATACCCTGCTTTGAGTATAGGTATCTCTAGAGTTCATAAGAGATGTGTAGCTGTATGGTCAATACTGTATATCTCCAGAACTGAAAGACAGATAGCCTAGCACTGTTGTGCTTATGGGTAAGAGACTCTCTTACTGCGCATGTGTCGCAATGTTCCGGTGCAGCTAAGGTAATGCCTTGCGCTGATAGGGCACGTTAGAAGAATTTGGCATTGAAAAACGGGACAGGTTTTTTCTTATAGTAATTGTAGAGTCACCCTGTATATCAGATGGAAGGTCCAGCTGGTGTAAGTATCATGATTCTATTAGGTCAAATCACCATAGAGATGTGGTCTTATACAGGTATACGTGCATCCTGTCTCTGCTACAGTTCTGATATGGATCGAAGTGTCACCATGCACCCTGTTTGTGTGCTAATATTGATCTCTGAGACCCTAATATTGATCTCTGAGGTCTTTGCCGACACACTACTACTTATGTATTACCTAACAGTACTGCTTAAACCTTTAGTGCTTCTCATGGCATCTTTACTTGATATTTAGATCGTGCACTCCTTGATACACCCACTTAAAGAGGTGTCCTGCACTGATACAACTTTGACAGTGCTCCCTGTGCTCACACACAAACTATATATAACATATGCGAGCTGGCAATGATTCCCTCAGTTACAAAGGGTCTCAGAGATCAATATTAGCACACAAACAGGGTGCATGGTGACACTTCGATCCATATCAGAACTGTAGCAGAGACAGGATGCACGTATACCTGTATAAGACCACATCTCTGTATGGTGATTTGACCTAATAGAATCATGATACTTACACCAGCTGGACCTTCCATCTGATATACAGGGTGACTCTACAATTACTATAAGAAAAAACCTGTCCCGTTTTTCAATGCCAAATTCTTCTAACGTGCCCTATCAGCGCAAGGCATTACCTTAGCTGCACCGGAACATTGCGACACATGCGCAGTAAGAGAGTCTCTTACCCATAAGCACAACAGTGCTAGGCTATCTGTCTTTCAGTTCTGGAGATATACAGCATTGACCATACAACTACACATCTCTTATGAACTCTAGAGATACCTATACTCAAAGCAGGGTATAGCAATTATATATATATAATTGTATACAGGGTGACTCTACAATTACTATAGGAAAAAACCTGTCCTGTTTTTCAATGCCAAATTCTTCTAACGTGCCCTATCAGCGCAAGGCATTACCTTAGCTGCACCGGAACATTGCGACACATGCGCAGTAAGAGAGTCTTTTACCCATAAGTACAACAGTGCTAGGCTATCTGTCTTTCAGTTCTGGAGATATACAGCATTGACCATACAGCTACACATCTCTTATGAACTCTAGAGATACCTATACTCAAAGCAGGGTATAGCAACTATAATTCACCTACCTAGCCTCACATACGCATGAATCTCATCTGCCCTCACGATTTTTCCGACAACATCCACGTGACACACGCGCAGTAGGATTCTCTCACCACACGAGACAGCACGGCTGAGAACTATATGCTCAGCCCAGACATAGGTAGTCACTTTGGTGCTGTTTAGCTGTGGATTTTAGCCTTTGCATATCAGCACATTACATCAGTGCAGGCAGCTACCATACAATCAAGATTTGGCTGAATATCAGTAAACATTTGTATGCATTGATCTTTAACACTCTGTCTCAAAAACTTCCTATTTTGAGCCATTTGACATGAGATCACTATCCCACACTGGCACCGACTAGGGATACCCAGTAGTAGTATAGACTTATCCAGTCTATTTTTATCCAAGTGAATTACACCACACAACATTGCAAAATATTTAATAAACTTTTTTTTATTTTTCTTGTGCTTTGTACATATTCATTCACCCCTGACCATAGTATATTATAAGGGTCTGCTGTGCGCCAATATAAGGGACCTTTTGTACCTGTCTCAGGTACACTCCCCCATCTCTATCACTACACTCCCTTGGCAGCACGCTACTCCATCTAGGGGTTTGAGCGAGGTCTCTCTCCATAGTACTGATACTGGCTTTAGCCAGATTTTAATTGCACTACTCACATAAGCTCATGCTTTATTTAACCCCTTGAGGGATTTAACACTTTTTTCACTAGTCCATGGGACAATAATTACATATATATACAGTATAGTGTAGGTACCTGCATTAAACGGGTTGCCTTGACGTGGCATGCAGGCTTACAAATGCTTTGGCCAAAGGGTTTAACCAAATACCCTTTTTCATGAGAATATTATTTTATCTTAGCCGAACTGGTAGGAGCGCAGGAATCGTTCTTTTTGTTTTTCTATATGTAAGGCCTATCTTTTTACCTGCAGCAAACTTCTATAGGGAGAAGCGCGGTATTATGTACAGGATATCCAAAACACCTTAATCTGAAATTCGCCTCTTTTTGTGTAGTGGTCAATTAAGAAAAAGATGGAGCAGTGTCTCGGTCGATGGAAGCAAATATAACATTGATTCTGAAGGCAAGGATAGCAATTACCGTGCTCATTATAAAGCCACTCACGCTTTTAAACACAGATCTAAAAATATTTGCAAAAGATCCAGGCCACCCAAACCTGGAACCCTTGATATATAGAGATCAATCAGGTTTCCTATGTGGCAGACAGGATAATGTGAGATGGGTAATCAATATGATATATATGTTGCATAACACTAGATGCAAAAGTCCTTTAATTTTAGCATTAGCTGAATGGCCCTATTTATGGGCTACTCTAGACAAGATTGGTTTGTCCTCTTGGTTCTGTGCAGTGATCAAAGCGCTCTATAAAAGAACCAAATCTGCTCTCTTGATAAACAGTAATATGACTGCATGTTTTAGGAACATGGCAGGGCTGCCCCTTTTCTCTGTTGCTATTTGCACTCAGCATTGAGCCCTTAGCGCAAATTATCAGAACTAATCCTAGAATTGCTGGAACCTCCTCACGGGCTCCTAGCAACAAGATCACACTTTACGCAACTGACATTGCCCTCTTTTTGAGTGAACTGGTGACCTCACTCAGCAAGTTTACATTTGATCCTACAAACATATGGAGAGGAGGTGGGTTATAAAGTCAATCAAATCATACTAAATCCAAGTTGATGTGGCTGGGCTCCCATTCCCCAAATTTACCTGCAGGTATCACATTCTAATCTGATGTAGACCATATAATTTATTTTAGAGATGTAAACCCAGCAGACCAACAATGTCTATATGAATTTATCCCCTTTGTATCTAAAGCCCTCTCCCGCCTTAAACCTTTCTCACTTTCTGCCCCACACCTCTGGAATGCCCTTCCCCTCAGTACCCGACTAGCACCCTCTCTATCCACCTTTAAGGAAGACCCACTTGCTTAAAGAAGCATATGAATAGCACTGTGGATATTCTGAACACGATACATAAGGCTTGGCCCCCTGCAGACGCACTTACCAGAACTCCCTCCTACTGTCTCTGTACGTTCTACCTACCAATTAGACTGTAAGCTCCTCGGGGCAGGGACTCCTCTTCCGAAATGTTACTTTTATGTCTATAGCACTTATTCCCATGATCTGTTATTTATATTATCTGTTATTTATTTGATTACCCCATGTATTACTACTGTGAAGCGCTATGTACATTAATGGCGCTATATAAATAAAGACATACAATACAATACAATTTATCTATAGCAAAAAACTAATTTAGAGATGCTATTTAATTTATACGCAGCTAAATTGAAACCCCATCTATTTATTTCTAATGCCCTCCAAATCTGGAAATTCATTAGTAAATGCCACTACAACTCTTTAATCCTAATGCGGCAATCACTACAATGAAGATGGTTGCACTTTTCAATGATGTGGAATTTAAACCACTTATTGCGAAATTGAATGAAATCAGTATATCCAATTTCAGTCAGCTTTATCAGCAGGGCACGATATTCACGTTACAACTACAAGATAAATTGGAGCAGAGTTCAATTCTATCAGTATTTCCAACTACGCCATATCATGACTAATAACGCAAACAAAACATGTTTTCTGAGACTCATCCAATTTAGAATTTACAGTATTTAGGGAGGAGCCCAGACATATAATTTCATGGATTTATAGCAAGCTACCTTGTCTGTTTACTGAAGATATAAACCTATGTACTGGACGCTTGGCATTCCAACATTGGTAGGGAACTAGATGATGAGTAGACAGATATATGGGGAGTACTGCACAGAACTTCTATTTCAGCTTCATTAATAGAAACAGTTGATAACATGTTCTATAGAGCATATTAAGAAAACATAAATACAGACCGGCGCCTTTTAAAAATGTATGTTTTCTTTGTGTTTCCTGACTTTGTTCAGTCAGCGTTATCAGGCTGCCTACCTCACACATACATGTGAGCTTCTTTGTTCTCTTGTTTTAGATTAATTTTATTTTCATCACATTGAGTATACACATATATTTTATGCATTATATATAAGCGCTTTTTCCAGCACTTTTTCTTTTTTCTGGTATAGAGCATATTAAACCGTATTGAACCGCAGTGAAATTAGCCCGCATGCAACCAGGACAAACAGATTTCTGTTGGAACATGTGTGGCCAAAAGGTAGAGTTGTCCCAAAATCAATGCTTTTATGAAAAAAATATATTTTACTACATTAAAAACATAACAGATGCAGATGTACCGTTTCTCCTTGAGAATTGGATTTTTGGGCTTTGATTGTTGAGGCGAAGATTCCCTGACACAATCTTTGATTAAATATTTGTTAATAGCTGCCAAAATTATTCTGGCTAGAACATGGAAGAGGCCGTTACCCCCAACATTGGAGGTTGGATAGAAAGGGTTGATTTCATCAAGGTAATGGTGAAATTAACCAATTCCCTCAAATATCAACTTTTTAATATTACAGTATGAGGTCTGGACCCCATACCATCTATATGATGAGGAGATTTAGGGATATTATGACTGGTCTGCTGATTTTAAGAATGCCTTGGGTTGCTAATATGGGAAAAAGGTAAAACATTACAGTCTAGTCGTTGGATGTGAAATTGGAGAAAGGAGGAAGAAATTGACATTGGTGACATTGTACCCCTTTATACATACAGATGGAAAATCCCTCCTATATGCCTAATGATATGATACCTCACATTAATGTATGGTTTTTCCTTTTTGTGGCTTTTTTTGTTGGTTTCCAATTTACATTTTAAGGTTTTTTAACAATAGATAATGAATATACTACTGTGAAGCGCTATGTACATTTATGGCGCTATATAAATAAAGACATACAATACAATATGTATTAATCCTGTCGGCTAGCATGTACATTGCTGTATTTAATATATTCTGGACCCAAGCCTACTGTAGTGTGAGTAGGTTCATGTAGCATAACTTGGCCCCTTTAAAAACACACACAGTCCCTTCTATTTTCTTTAAATTTATTGGGTGGGGTTAAAAGAAATATAAAAGCTTGCATGTAGTTTTGTGGGAGCAAGTGGCTCTTGTGAGGGGAAGGTAAAAAGGAATCCCTTTCTAAGGGAGTAGTGGAATATGCATCTACTCACTGTCTGCTGATGATAAAAGAAAGCAAACTTTCCTTTCCAGACACAAACAAGCCAAGATGCATAATATTAAACAGAGAAAGGCAGGGGGAGAAGGTATAACCAACTCAAGCTAAGAGTAGTGAGAGGTTGCCAAGGCAACTGGCTGATGGCTTGTGGAAAGGCTATATTGTGGGTGGCTATATTGTAGCAACAATGTTGCAACTACACAGCAGCACTGGCTGCTTCAGAACAGGAAAACATGCAACTTTCACTGGGGAGAGCTGGCAGCCTGAAACAGAAAAAATATAGAGAAAATATACAATCCTGTTCCAGGACACAATAGGTATATCCAATTTTGCAACATTTTGTAATACACCATTATATTCTATAACATTTCAACATAAAAATATATATGGTTTGGTGACTTTTTTCTGTTAATTTCACTTTTTGAAAGGGAAAGTGTGACAGAGGGGACAGTGTGTGTTTATTCCAACAATATCATCATAGGGCTAAACAGGCTTAAAGTGAAGGAAACAGGAGATTTACAGTTGCTTCAACTTTTAGATGAAAAAATAAACTTGTTCTCTTTTTTTAGGTTCCTTTAAAAAATACACATTTTATTATTTGAGGAAGCAAATTACTGCACATTGGTATTTTTTTTTTAGCTAGTTGCTATTGATGTTTTACTATTCTTTCATTCCTCACTAGATAGTGTCCTACTATGCAACCAACAATAGCCCATTCATTTTGCAAGTTCAAATACATCAGCAGATAGAGGGGACTGCTCATTGTGCCCCTACTGCCAATGCAGAATGCTCAAATGGTGAAGTAGGGATAGATTAATTATGGTGTTAAAAATACATATGTACATAATGAAATAATAATAATTAAAAATATAATGTGATTATGGTTTCTATTTCACATGGAAGGACAATGTATGGTTTCAAAAGAAGATGTAACATAGGAATTGGTAAACACTTCAGCCTTTCACTGTCTGAATGACATCACAAATCAACGACAGCTGCTTCTGAGAAGAAACAAATGATACTGTATGTTAAACATTTTATTGTAGATTACTTTATGAATAGCTCCTATATACACATATAGATGTGTGTGTGTGTGTGTGTGTGTGTGTGTGTGTGTGTGTGTATTCAGAATGCATTGCCGTCTACTCTAGCAGGGAAGAGGTTAAAATTGTGTATTCTATATTCAAAGAGTTCAGTTAGGTAAGGAAAAACATTTAATAAACAATTTAGCAATGGTATCTTCTTCCTTAAACAAATCTACTCCCTAATGAGCCTACGAATTAGGGAAAAATTAAATAAGAAAAAATACTTACCTCTAGCCTTTACTTGTTACGTTTTCGTCTTTACATCCTATCCATCGAACTCTTTGCTTCTCTTCTCCATTCTTAGTCTATGGGCTAGATTCACTTAAGGTGTTAACATTTGGCGTTATTATGAAATGGGATTGGGGCAATCATTTTTACTGCCATATTTGCTTAGAATTCATACTTTACAAATCGGTAGAAATGATCATCTCATTTGTATATGTGAAAAATGTTTTAATTGTGAGAGACAGCGCTAGGAATACAAATAAGTAATCATTCAGAAATCAACGCTGTAGTTACAATTATGATGCGGTAGATGATAACCTTACGGTAGAAACGTGTGCTATTAGGATTTCTTACAAAACCCCATAGCAGAAAATTGTTGAACTACTTTGATGCATGAGGCCTACAACTGAAACACAGGAAGCATTACATCCATATACACACATTAACCCCTTAGTATCCAGCTAGTCATGGGTTCGCCATGCCTAGCTGACCACTTGGGCTACTAAGGAGTTAATAAATACATTTACAATGTTATTATTCTGTATCTTTATCCCCTATTCTATATTGGGTAGTCTAATCTTGCCAATGTGTTGGTTGTCACCACTATATAAAAGTCAATTTAGGCCTAAAGCTAGCATGGGGAAGGTGATAAAACTCAGTAATATATTTTGGCGCTAGCCCAAGATCACTAGGTATTCCACTTTAGGGAATAGCATGAGAATACGTTTTATTTATAATTTATTTATAAAATGCTTTATCAGGAAGTAATACTTTGAGAGTTACCTCTCATTTTCAAGTATGTCCTGGGAGGTGTTGGTGTTAATTCATCATTTGCATAGCCTACGGCACATTCATTTAAAAAAAGAAATAGCCAACATAAGGCTGCAGTAAAATGCCCCTTATCCCCTCCTGGCGATATGGCCTTAATGAACAGGTTGATAAATAAAATGGGTATTAAACACCGATAGCTCCATTTTTTTCCATGTACAGTATCGCTTTTTTTAGAATCTAGGCCTATGACTTTTTCTTTCAGTGTGACACTATTCTTTCCTCTTTCTATTGTCATCCATTCATCTGTAGGGACTGCATTGTTGTTTTTGCCATATTGGGGGATTAAAATGAATGCTCAGGGCATAAAAAAGATGTTCTGGAAATGTCTGTACTATGGAGTTCTCATTAATTATAAGGGTTATTTATTTACAATAATATTCGTGTTCTTAGACTGTCACATAGCATAAAGATTGCAACTTACACGAGTTTAAAACCTATTGGAAATAAAAGCAAAACAGGTCGGTCGGTAAAAAGATGTCTGCCTAGACGGGAGCCGGGGATCCAGGGACAACAGTTGGACCTCCTCATTTATGATTCCCACAGAAACACAGTAACAAGCGTAATACTTTCTTGATAACAGTTGAACAAAATGAAAAAAAAAAATCGTTATTCTTGATAAATACCCACATAGCAGAGAATAATCTTGTCTTTGATATATAAGTTGTATACGGACATCAGCTGCTTATATTTTGTGATGCACCAACTTACATTCATTTTCTGAACCATTTCATTAAAATGCCTTTTTTCATTACCTAACCAGGACGGTCACAGCAAATTACTATTATTCATGTATTTATACAGTATAGGTCAATAAAAATGCCTCGTCAAAACAGAAATCCCTTAGGGGATAATTCAATCTTTTCTGAAATGGCCAATCACGATAAACCTCTGTTCAAGTCAATAGGGGCTTTCCTGGCTACGGTGGTGAAATCTGATCCTTTAGGCAATATAAGATTACCCCCTAGAAGAGAATGTTTTTGTGCCGCTAGCCAACATTAAACAGCCCTAAGCATTACTGTATGAAGATCCTTGATTATATTTAGCAATGGCAGATTTCTTGTATGTGTATCTTTTCCCCATGATAATACAGTATAAATTAATGACCAGTTTTTTGTTATTGACAAAATACATTCTTAGGAGAAAAAAAAAAAAAAAAAATAAGTAGGGAAAATTACAAATGGCATCCACAATGTACTTGATAAGCTTACCGTTGTCTTTCATGAATGCCTTTAATAGTTGTTGTTGTTCCAGTAACTTGATTCAAATCCATTTTTTCAGAATTTTGTTTGCATTTTCCTGATTGATCCCACACCTCTCTATAGACTATCTATATATTTGTTTCTGCAGAAACCCAAAACTGACCCCCACGCAAAAGCGGTATGTATTGGGCGTAGTAAATCCAAATTATGAAACAGTTATTACAAACACAAAGACGAATCACACAAAACAAGTTGTCATTACATTTTTGCACAGTTAAGGTAAATATAGAGGAAGTGGAAAAAACCCTCAATGGTTAACCTCTGTCACTTCTAAAAACTCCTTTTAAAGCAGAATTGCCTCGACGGCAAGTCACTGTGCATCCCCTTTTCAAATACAGCTTATAAAACACATAAAAAGCAACAGGAAATTAAAGCTAAAATAACACGAGTACGATATTATTACATTTTGGTATCAACTATCAAGGATTTGTGATTTAATGTGTGATACTGAAAGGATCAGCAAACACAGAACTCTGTTGTAAGTTAATTCTTTTTCCCTTCCTCTTTTCCTTTGACATTGCCTCAGGGTTCATCTATTAAGATTTTATTTTAGCGTTTATGCATATAATGCATAATTTGTGGTTTTAAATAATTTTTGACGCATTGCAGTATGATAACTATCTGATAGATGCAATTTAAATTAAAACGGCTATGTGTATTAATAACTAGTATTTAAGTAATAATCCCCTCAGAACAGGGCATTACTGGCCAATAATGCCCTGGCTGGAAGAGTTGAAGGCCCGAGGCGAAGCCGAGACACTTTAACCCAGCCAGGGCATTATTGGCCAGTAATGCCCTGTTCTGAGGGGATAATTACTATTATAGGCTAAATGTAGGTTTTTAAAAAAAAAAAAAATCATAAAAAAAGATACATATGTGTAGTCAGTATACATGTGTAGGAAAAAGTAGTAAAGTAGAAGATGAGAGGGCTGAGGGGCGGGAGAGAGAGAGGTTTAGGGGGGAAGAGAGGTGTAGGGGGAGAGAGAAGTGAAGGAGGGGGGGGGGAAGAGAGAAGTGGTGGTGGGGGGGTGGAGAGAGGTGAGGGGTAAGAGGGAGGTGAGGGGTAACAGGGTGGTGACGGGTAAGAGGGAGGTGAGGGAAGAGGGAGGTGAGGGAAGGGAAGAGGGAGGGTAAGAGGGAGGCGAGGGGGGGGGAAGAGGGAGGTGAGGGGGGGAAGAGGGAGGCGAGGGGGAGAAAGAGGGAGGCGAGGGGGAGGAAGAGGGAGGCGAGGGGGAGAAAGAAGGAGGCGAGGGGGAGAAAGAGGGAGGCGACGGGGAGGAAGAGGGAGGCGAGGGGGAGGAGAGGAAAGAGGGAGGCGAGGGGGGGGGGAAGAGGGAGGCGAGGGGGGGGGGAAGAGGGAGGCGAGGGGGGGGGGAAGAGGGAGGCATGGGGGGGAAAGAGGGAGGTGAGGGGTGGAAAGAGGGAGGTGAGGGGGGGGAAGAGAGAGGTGGAGGGGGGAAAGAGAGAAGTGAAGGAGGGGGAAAGAGAGAAGTGAAGGAGGGGGAGAGAGGTGAGGGGGGAGAGAGAGGTGAGGTGTGGTGGGGAGAGGTGAGGGGAGAAAAGAGAGGTGAGGGGAGAAAAGGGGTGAGGGGGAGAATTGGGAATGGAGGGGGAGAGGTGGGTGTAGGGGGGGTGTGGGAGAGAAGTTGGGGGACTGTGATATTAACTATAACTAAATAAAAAGAAATACAAATTACCTTACAGTAGCACAGGCAATAGATGTGGTGAGAAATATTACTTTGTTGCAAGCAACAAAGTTACCATTTTGGACAGGCATCTTCTGACAGCACTAGCAGCTGTGTGAGAGGGGGGTGAGAGGCTGCTTGTGCTGCAGTGATCAGTGAGGAGAGCAGGGCTGCTGCAGTTAAGATTTAAACTTGCCGGGTTCTTTTTCAGCAGGAGCCCCTGCATCTCTGCTTTGATGTGAGTTGGGAAGTTGTCAAAAATTCCGGGCATTACTGAATGAATAATGCCCGGAATTCTGACCAATCAGAGAGCAGGGATTTCAGTAATGCCCGGAATTTTACTGCTTTAGCCTATAATAGTAAATATACATGATTAGTGTAATATTATTTATAATAGCCATACTGTAAAAATAACACATTTTGTTAACCTATATTATAAAACATCTGTGCTGCGTAAAATATATTTTTTGGTTGATACATAGTAACTTCATTCTGGGCTATACACGGCACAATACACTATTTATTAACAGTCTTCTTCAGATTTACTCCAAATTAAATTTAGCAGACAATTTTCATGCACTTTCTCCTTTCTTAGCGCACAGAAATGATCTTTTATTAACACCTATATAAATGATCTTTTATTAACACCTATATGCCTCGCGCAGTCCATTTCTGTGCAGCCCTCCCCCCCAAGTTAATTTTGACACAGTTGGCGTAGATGGAGAAATGCCAGGTTTGTAGAGAAAGTCTCAAAAAGCACAATTTAAAATGACATTTCCCTTCTCCAATTTAAGTACATAGGACTCTTAATGTTTTACACTGAGGCACTAAGGAGCTAAATAGGGTTGTGTTTCCCACAGAGGCCCGCTTCAATCAGCACAGCCGTCTCCAATTCTTCCAGCATCACTAATGACATCACAAATCCAGTACTATTGCCACGAGGAGAAAACAAGTGCATAACATTCACTTTGATTTCAATCTTACATGTAACTAAACAGCAATACAATTGTAAGGTTTTTTTTTTTTTTGCATTTTCAAGCTAACTGTTTTAAAACAGTACACGTTTTATGCATTAAAGATATTAAAGCCCAGCTAAAATGAAATTTTTTTAAAATATGTTTTGACACCATGTTGGTTGCCATAACATCTATACAGGCATACCCAGCCTTAACGTACGCAATGGGACCGGAGCATGTATGTAAAGTGAAAATGTACTTAAAGTGAAGCACTACCTTTTCCCCACTTATCGATGCATGTACTGTACTGCAATCGTCATATACGTGCATAACTGATGTAAATAACGCATGTGTAACAGGCTCTATAGTCTCCCCGCTTGTGCACAGCTTTGGTGCAGGTAGGGAGCTTGTACTGCTTTTCAAGATGTGCTGACAGGCGCATGCGCGAGCTGCCGTTTGCCTATTGGGCGATATGTCCTTACTCGCGAGTGTACTTAAAGTGAGTGTCCTTAAAGCGGGGTATGCCTGTATACCATTTGCACCTGCCCATGGCCATTTTCTCCCTCATCTGCCCAATATTCAGGGCACAAAGGGTATATTTACCAAGCAGTGTTATTCTACAAGACGACTTCCAGTGCCAGAAAACATCTTGTGGCCAATTCATGTGAATGTGCCATCAGGAGTCTTCCAGAAGAGCACTGCATAGTAAATACTGTATGGCCAAACATCTCCACAATTTGAACACTAACTGGTCTAAGATTGATGGGGTCTTACAATGATGCCAAGATCTGATACAAAAATTACATATCTAAATGACCGATGGGAAGAGCTGAAGTACACTTTTGACTCTGAATGCTGGTTGCTACTTAGCACTAAACATATGTGGTAGTCTCAAGATATCACTTGTAACAATGCTTTTGAGAATGTGATCATTTTGTCTCAGAAAACGATTGGAAGAAAAAAATGCAGTTTGAAATTTAAAAAAGACTGATATTTTCCCAAGAAAATACACCATATTGGCCATTTGTCAAAAAAGGTTTAATTCATCCTACAAAAGAAAAAGCAGCACCTGCTTATGTCTGTTTTCCAAATAAAAATATTTTAGAGCTTGGAGAGCAGGTTTACTTGATATTCTTATGGTTCAATTACCTTTTGTTGTTCAAATACCTAATGGCTGAAAAGATGTTAATTACATAAGATGATGGGAAATACATTTCTATACCAAATATGGCACTGTTGTAATTAAGATAGATGCTGAGAAACAAGGAAAAGAATCCCACAAGATGCACTCACTGGGGGTAGAGCTCAAAATAAATACATTTTATTAAATGTTAACAAGAAAACTTTTCTTGTTAACATTTAATAAAATTTATTTATTTTGAGCTCTACCCCCAGTGAGTGCATCTTGTGGGATTCTTTTCCTTGTTTCTCAGCATCTATCTTTATCCCTGATAGCACCCTTTCCAGTCTCCACTCTCACTTCCTAGTGGCTGAGCGGGGTTACCCTACCTCTTTCCCCCTCCCCCCCCGCATTACTGTTGTAATTAAGACATTTATCATGCAACATAATCTGCACATAAAATAAAGACATTTATTCATGATCGCTCTGTCACTGATGAAGGAAAGGAAGAGGAGTCCTCTTTCCGTTCCACTTCCTGATGAATCATGTTGGTCCTTTTGCTTTTCTGCAACAAGGCATACCAAAAAGCATACCATATACTTTATTTCATGTTTAGATGTGAATGTTGCTTTATAGGCCTATTTTTTTGTAGCTCAAGCGGCTTTCTTCCAGGAGGAAAAATCCTGGAAAGAAGGTGATAATATTGGTGCTAAATGATGATCAGGGAATGCATAATAATATTTCTTACTACTGTACACATCATCATGTTCAGTATGACAGAGAAGGTAGGGGAAAAAACAGATTTCTTTTGCGAAAAACTAGTGTTATCAACAATGTAAAAAAAAAAATCACGATAATCCAATCAGCATGAGTCATTAATCACTCATGCTCAACAAGAAAAAAAATCCTAATTCAATCAATATGAGCCATCAATTGCTCCTGCTAAATTTCTTTAACAAAAAATGTCCACCCAACCGGAGAATTCCACTATATTTGTGTAATTAGGGTCACAAAACTATATACCTAGAATATTTGCAACATAATTTTGTTTTGTTTGTTTGTTTGTTTTTAAACTGCTATCAATTGAAAGCCTTAACATAATTTGGTTACGGAGGTTATGATGGAAAAAAAACTGGTTTTGTCTTATTTTGAAACTTTTTTGTAAACATGAAAAAGAAAATTAAAAGTTAATGTCCAATATTATAAAGAAACATGCTTAAAATTAAAAAGTAATATTCAGGACCAACAGGAGATACTTTTGGTCCCTATAAAAAATATTAGTAGGGAATTTAGCAGTGTTTTCTCCCCAATAAAAGTTGTCTCTTTTGATCAATAAACTTAGAAATGGTCATCCATGAACTCTATAGATTTTTTTGTGGCAGTAAAATTGGAGTGAAACAGATAAATTGCTGCCTCCATCAAACAAATATAACATACTCAATACTAAAATTGCATTAAAATGCACTCAAATAAGAATTTATAACTGTACATTTCTACAATTAGTCATTAAAAGTATGATTATTATTTAACAGTCGAGTTGAGAACGAAATAAAGTTTTGACTCGTGACAAATCCTAGAAAACATATTTGATGTCTTACAAATATTTTTGTTTTAATCGTTGCAGGAAGTGTTGTATGCCGAGCATAACAAAAAAGATAATTTCACATAAAATAACACTTTCAAAAAGTATAAAAAAATAATATATATATATATATAAAAAAATGAAAAGAAGGAAAAGGTGTATAAATGAAACCACACAGTATTTCTTTGTGAAAATGGTTCTATTAAAACTATGTGCAACCACTGCATTTAATGACAGCAATACAAGACCGGTTTCACAAAATATTTTAAAAAATCTGTCAAGTAAGCTGTAAATTATTTACGTAAGTCAAGAACCATCTTACATGTAAATGTAGCAATAGTCTTATTTTACATAAATTCCTTCCTGAGGTACGTTGGGGGTACACAATGCTTTTATTACTAGATGCATATAATCTCTGGCAATCTTTCATTAAATCAGTTTAAAATACCTTAAAAAAATGTTTATTGTGCATGAACACAATCCATGCCACAAAGTAGTAAATGCAAGGGCGTGGCTTGAAAAAAGCTACAAATAACCCATCTAAACAACTCAATATATACATATATATATTTCGTGTTTTACATTTTTTTTTTATTTATTTATTTTTTAACCTAAAAAAGATTTACATTAGAGCTATTAGTGGCAAAATATTGCAGAACATTTTAGGAATGTTATAGGGAAATAAGGATATTTTGGTGTACAGGACAATGCTTTCTGGGGAAATATTGCATGGCGGTATCAAATCCCACCTTTAATTTAACTAATCTATTTTAGAAGAATACAAGTCTTTTACGATTTCTAGCTCCTCTATTAACTTCTTGTTCTGAACTTCTAGCACTGCAACGCGACTCTCCAGACATTTAACGTACTCTTTCTTCCGACGTCGACACTCCTTCGCTGCTTCCCTGCAGAGATCAGAAGTCAAGATGCCAAACAAAAAGTGCATGCCGTTAATTATACATAGTAAAGAAAGTTTACAGAGAAATCATAGAATAATGATTGCAATTTACACTCAAAACAAAAACTCTTGATTTCTTTGAAGCCCAAAGCAAAAGTTATGTTTCCAAGGGTCACAGTCCCTTTAGGAGTCCACATGGCAATTGCTTAATCTCATGTCTCTAACAGAGTTCAAAGCCAACAATGTCAAAGTCAAAGACAGTTAGTCTGCTTTGTGACAGTAAAGATCTTTGAGGGCCTTGAGTTCCTCAATGAGAGTCTTGTTTTGATTTTCAAGTACAGCCACACGATTTTCAAGACATTTCACGTATTCCTTCTTCTTTTTGCGGCATTCCCGAGCTGCTTCCCTGGAACCAACACAAAGTATGTAACTAAGGAAGCAACCACATACCCATAAAGAGTTTGCAAATAACCTCTGCCTACAAACTCATCAAGTTCAAAACGCTGCTCAGGCTCCAATAATGCAACACACTAGAAAATACAGTGACAATCGTTAAAAAAAACATGCACTTCTATTCTATGATTCACTGCAAATCAAACTTCACCACTGGTATCCAATTTGCTAGAACATTTCTGGCTAAAACACATCAATGCTTCCAGCTAGCAAGTTTACCATCTTAAAATTACACATCCTGAAACAGTTCAGAAACACATTAAAATCTCTTTTAACAGAGGAGCCAGCACAACACGACAGGATTTTTTGGCACTGAAAGGAACATACATGTATTATTTAGGCCAACATTACTAAATTCAGTATCATAAAATGACACATTTGCTTATAATGAAAAGATAAACATAAAATAAAGCAAACCAGTATCACATCATTACAAAAGTATGTAAAAAACACAAAAACTAATGACAACTTCAGTTACGTGTACAATAATAACACATGATCCTGTGTGTATGTACCATTGTACATGGTCATAAAGCAATACAAACACTTTGGATACATTTGTCTGTAACAAATACTGATGACATAAAAACAATAAAATACCAAAGACAAGTCATATTGTTTGCTTAATCAGCGATCACATCCATTATTTTGAAATGTTTAGTAGTATTTTGTATAATTCAGACTATTCTGTACAGATTTAGAAGCAACAACATTGCTAACCTGACAGCCTGACCTACTTTTAAATATTCCACCTGGAAACTACTGTTACCCGGAAAGGTATTAAAGATATACTCGACAACTGAGAAACAAAACCTTTTATGCATTTATGATTAATATGTTAACATAGAAAACTAAAATGCATCAGCACTTCAGAGGTCACATACAGATGTGGTTCATACAATCCCCCTGAACATAAAATACAGTTACTTCTAGATTTATATTCACTTTGATTAAAAGGGATTGTCTCTACTGCTGTGGTTATCTGAACATCAGATGAGATTAGAGGACTGTGCATATAAAATATATTTGCATAATTAGTTACCGGTAATTTTATGCATATATTTGTGATGACCAAGGCTGGAAAAATACATTCACATTTCCCATGTAAGCCACAATATGTACTGACCAGTTTACATTATTTTCCCAAGCCATAAGAATGGACAATATGTGTGTGTCTCCCTTCACCCTTTTTCCACATGGAAGTTGCACACAACTGAGAAAGTCTGCTTGAATTGTGACTACACTGTGCTTCAGATGAAGTTCCACTAACAGCTGTAATGCAGAGGCTTTTCACTGCTTTCCAGGAAGAAAATGACAATTGGCTGTGGGGAATGACTGATTTTTCCAGCCGAGATATTAAAATAAATATTGGATACATGCTACCTATTTAACTTTGTTGTTGTTACAATTACTTTATGTTCCCTGTCATTTTTAAGACATACTACATTCATATAAGTATGTGATGCTATTTATATACTGTAGCTAGTTCATTTCTTATAGTGCTCAATGAGTAACTTAAAAAAAGGACTACTAGATGGATAATGACAGTAAATATCTCAGCAGCCTCCAAATTCCCAAAGCAGAAAGGAGAGTTAGCTGATGTTCACAACAACTTTTGGAATATACAGAAAAATATCTGAGCAGCCATTAATTTGTGTGTATGTAATCAGGTTTCACAATGAAATCATACCATAATTGGTGTTCTGTGGTTATACTGCTGCGGCACATCTGAGTCTAACATTTGCCCGTAATTGACCGGGGCTTTTTTCGGCTGGCACCCGGCTGGCGCCAAACTTGGCCGCGCGCCAGCCGCATCTTCCCCTCCCCGCGTGCAAAATTATAATGCTGTTCCCCTCCCCTTCCGACCCCCTGGCTGCTCCCCCTGGCTGCTCCTCTGCTTCGAGCAGCTTTGCGCAGCTTCCCCCTTAACCCTGCTTCCTCTGCAGCCTTCGGGGATGCCGGGGAACCCTGGCACGTGTGACCGGCGCCACAGTGACGCGCGGCACGCGCCAGGGAAAAACCACAACAAGCCGCCGTCTGCCCGCACATTTCCCCCACATCACGGTGGCGGCCGCTGTAGACTCAGCTCGGCCGCCACTGTGCTGTAGGTATATTTACAAAAATGTACATGGCATATACAGGACTGTTTACTTTTATATCTCTCCTCTCAGCTGGCAAAAGCACAATTTGTGTCTTCCCTTAGGTCTCTACAATAAATAGTGTTGTTGCAGTCTAACACCAACCAGAAGTACTCTACTGTACATCTGACCCTTTAACTCAACTACTGTTATTACTGCACTGCTTCATAGGCAGATAAACGAAGCTGCAATTAAAGTATAATGGCAGTATGTACAGTAGTCACTGAGAATGAAATATGATTAGTGAGGAGTTCTGATATCAGAACAGTAGCATGGATGAAGAATAACTTCAACAGCACCAGGGGAGTGTAAAAAAAAAAAAATCAATAAAAAGATGCATTTGTCAGATTTACTTTTAATGACAAAAAATATCAACTTTTTATTTTTGCGCAGACGCTTAAAAATTGCTGCCCTTATGCTTTCAAAAACATATAAACATGAACAATAATCGTAAACATTCTTACCTATTTTTCATTAGCCGCAATTCCCTCTTTCGTGTTACTTCTTCTGCCATCTGTTGAGGACTGTGCATGGTACCAGGTGAAGCAGCCACTACGACTCCTTGGGGCAATGCAGACGTTGGTGTGCGTATCTGATATGCTGGCATGTCTCCAGTGGCAGCTGCAATATTACAAACTATTTTTAACGTTATCTTCTATAATTAAAATGCACACACATTCATTTAATAGGAAATTTTTACTGTTATTAAGGAGCATTTATTTGCTATATTATTTTCATTGTTCTCGAGCAACTCACCTATATACAATAATCCCATCTTCTAAACTTTTTTATTTTTCATAACTACAGGTATGTATTTGGCTTTCTATCCATATGGCACTGATAAACCGGATTTTATAAGAATATGTAAACAGGGCACTAAATAAAAAGAAGTATGCCAAGGTTTTTTTTTAGTAGGTATGAAGCAGTGGGTTGCTGAAGCTGAACTGAGTTAATTTCAGCTCTGGAAACCCCATCGATTTCGATTTTTTTTTCTATTACCCAATTCCTATCGGCTCCCGTGCTACTGGAGATTTAAACCATATTGTTCATCCAGTCGGTCGCTGCTACTAACAGTATCTCTGGAAACAGGGGGTCCCCGGAGCTGAAATAAACATGGTTCAGCTCTGAAGACCCCCTGCATCATACACAGAAAGAAAAAAAAAAAAACGTAGGAGGAACCACACTTTAAACCAGTAGTGAAATGTGTATCTAATTAAGTGTATCAAGTGACTAAAAAAAGAGTAGTACACATGTTACATATATTTCCAGATGGGACACACTATTTAAAAACGTATATATAAAAAAAAAAATTTCAGTTGAGACTATGTATCCACACATACTGTACATAAATAAAAATCCCATAACCAGAATATAATAAAATATTATGGAAGAATCTTTAAAAACACTTTGTATCCACATGCACCTTTCTTCTTGGTGGTCCCTACAGGTGGAGCCAAATAATAATGTCCAACGATATGAAATATGAAGAATATAGGCACTCAGAGAAAAAGAATGAAAACCTTATATAGAGTAGTATGTTACAAAATCTTATTAAAAACTATTTAAAAAATAGTATTCCACTCACATTTAAGAGATTGATATACACTTTAAATCAGAGATGGAAAAAGCCCGGGCATCTACAATTTCCAGACGCCTGTGCTGTGCACAGTGACGACTGACTTGTCGGGTGTATTCACCACTGCACCGCTCAGTGGGCAGAGGAGGGGAAGAGGAATCCTCATAGGAGAGTAGGAAGCAGAGAATGCACGAGAGCTGGGATTGGAGCTAGCTGGAAAGGGCAGGGTAGTCAGAGCCCTGCTGTATTCTGCTTCCTGCACCACGTCCATGTGTGTACGCCTGTGAGTGTGTGTGTGGTGTGTGTTTGGTTGAGAGTGTGTGTGTGTGTGTGTGTGTGTGTGTGTGTGTGTGTGTGTTTGGGTGAGTGTGCATGTGTGTGTCTCTGGGTGAGAGGGTGTGTCTGGGTGAGAGTGTATGTGTCTGGGTGAGAGTGTGTGTGTGTGGGTGACAGTGTATGTGTGTATATGTCTTGGTGTGTGCGTGTGTGTCTGGGTGAGAGTGTGTGTGTCTGGGTGAGAGTGTGTGTGTGTGTGTGTGTATCTGGGTGAGGGTGTGTGCATCTGAGTGAGTGTGTGTGTGTATCTGAGTGAGTGTGTGTATCTGGGTGAGAGTGTGTGTGTGTTTCGGGGTGAGAGTGTGTGTGTATTGGGGTGAGTGTGTGTGAGTGGCTGGGTGAGAGTGTGTGTCTCGGTGAGAGAGTGTGTGTATGTGTTTGGGTGAGAGTGTGTGTGTGCCTGGGTGAGAGAGAGAGTGTGTGTATGTGTTTGGGTGAGAGTGTATGTGTGTGTGTGTGAGAGAGTTTGTGCGTGTGAAAGAGAGAGTGTGTGTGTGTGTATCTGGGAGAGAGAGAGAGTGTCTGTGTGTGTGTGTGTGTGTGTGTGAGAGAGAGTTTGTGCGTGTGTCAGGGTGAGAGAGTGTGTGTGTGTGTATCTGGGAGAGTGTGTGTGTGTGTGTGGGTGAGTGTGTGCGTGTATCTGGGTGAGTGTGTGTATCTGAGTGAGAGTGTGTGTATCTGAGTGAGTGTGTGTATATCTGGGTGAGAGTGTGTGTATCTGGGTGAGAGTGTGTGTATCTGGGTGAGAGTGTGTGTATCTGGGTGAGAGTGTGTGTATCTGGGTGAGAGTGTGTGTATCTGGGTGAGAGTGTGTGTATCGAGGTGAGTGTGTGTGAGTGTCTGGGTGAGTGTGTGTGTCTGGGTGAGAGTGTGTGTATGTGTTTGGGTGAGAGTGTGTGTGTGCCTGGGTGAGAGTGTGTGTGTGCCTGGGTGAGAGTGTGTGTGTATGTGTTTGGGTGAGTGTGTGTGTGTATCTGGGTGAGTGTATGTGTGTGTATCTGGGTGAGAGTGTATGTGTGTGTGTGTGTGAGAGAGAGAGAGTTTGTGCGTGTGAGAGAGTGTGTGTGTGTATCTGGGAGCAAGAGTCTGTGTGTGTGTGTGTGTGAGAGTTTGTGCATGTGTGTGTGTATCTGGGAGAGAGAGTGTGTGTGTGTGTGAGAGAGAGCGTTTGTGCGTGTATCTGGGAGAGAGAGTGTGTATGTGTTTGGGTGTGTGTGTCTGTCTGTGCCTATTTGTTTGAGAGAGATTGTGTCCTACAGCCATAAACAAAAAGGGGAGGAGGGTAGCTGCCCTGCCCTTCACCCCATCCTAACAAAATGCTAACGGTCTGTCTCCCAAGGCCGCGCTTATAGTACTAAGTTGTGATCCCTCGCAGGTGGAGGCGCTGCACCGAGACGTTAATTGTATCACCCCAGGCTCCCCGTGGCAGAAGTTTGGGCCCTCTGTGAGCCAACAGGTAACGGCAGCACTGGTAGCTCCTTGTTTAGGGGGAAACAGGGCTATATGTGGAAAATACTTAACACAATATTCTCCTGCATGTTTCACCTGAAAACTCATGCTTCATTAGTATGTGAAGGAATCGGGGGAACACGTCCCTTGCGGCGTGTTCCCTCCTTACCTCCTGCTGCACAGCATCCCGCTGCAAGTGACTTGAGAGTGCGTCCCCTGCGGCGTGATTCTTCCTTGCCTCCTGCTGCACAGCCTCCCGCGCACCTTACAGAGCGCGTGCGCCCACGCAGGGCTTTTACAGTTCCTACGGAGCTTGGCTTCGCCGCTCTGCTTATGCCTCGCGCACACGTGATGCGTGTGCACCACTCCCCAGCTGTGCGTAAACTCTAATATCGCCCTCACCTGTCTCCTGCCTCTCACAGCCTATACCTGCCTCCGCAGAGGCGGCTCCTCCGCTCCAGCCCCTTCTCTCATTGGACTCCGGCCTCCATATATGCTCAGCTCTGTCACTTCCTCTTTGGCTGAGCATAGTTATTGGTAGCCTTGTGTTCCCACGTCTCTGTCTTGTGCCTCCTCTTCTTGTTAACCTGTTCCTGCTTGCTTCCCTGTGTACCGACCCGGCTAGACTTTGGACCCTGCTCTGGATTATTGACCCCGGCTTACCTCAGACCATCCGACCTTCTCCATTCCTGACCACGGCAAACGGACCACTTACTACTCTCCCGGCTCCAACCCTAGACCACGGAACTACGGACTGACTGTCCTCCTGGCACCAACCCACGACCTTGGCAAGTATCATGACTAACCCACTCTCTCCAACCCAGACCCGGCGATCTTGACTATCCACTCTCCAGGCGTGCCTCCGCTGCTGTGGGTGCGCAGTTCTATACTTTCCCACCTCAGTACCGGGGTCCCGCCTTGTTCGTGGTGAGCGCAAGCGGTACAGTATGCTGGGGAGACATACTGTAAATGCTGCTTTCGGAGAGACTGCACTGGAGACGTGCGAGAAACACTATTTAATGCTAATAAACTCATAAATGTGAGTGGAATACTATTTTGTTATTGCTTTAATGATTATTGTGACATGCTACACTATGTAAAGTTGTCATTTTTCCATGGTTGCACTTGTTTTTCATATTTCATACTGTTAAATCTGATTTTATTCCTATTAAAATCTCCTCCTCACCATCTCACACACTCCTCTCTCCTTCACACTGCATCACCTTCTCCCAGTCTCCCCTCTTGTCACTTTCGATTCTTTATTAGCTATGCCATTCACTATGTTAATGCCACATTCATTTCTCAGAAGACACCAATTGGTAAGGTTATTTGAACCCTTTCTCAGAGAAATTATGCGAATAAGTTGTTTATTTATTTGTACCCGCTGGGATGGACTACCCTTTACCCTCCCTTTTCCCAGCTAGCCCTAGATTTCATCATTTTATTTTCTCAGCACCTTGTTTCACCAATATCGTCTCTCTCCTAAACTACTTTCTACTCACCACACATAGGTTACACCAGCAATATTTAACCTTTGTACACTCTGCACTCATATTACACTTTTTGCTCACCATCTCTATACTTAGCTCATCCTAAAACATTATTCTTTTGTAACCCTTACTTCACCATATTATACAAATGATCCTCCTTTACATTCCTTATTATGCGTCTCATGATTGGCCTACCATCTCTGTTCTATTATTTTTCTCTCCAGTGGACATGAACACGCTACGTAAGCTGCACGTCACATCACTTTGCCTGCCCCTCCGTCAGTCTCTTTGCATTTAACAGTTTATGCACCTCTTCCCAGCCAAATGCTTCTAACTCTATGGGATTGGGTAAAGATAGTTTGTTCCTATTATTTAGAAAACTGGTGCAACACCAAAGTCTTTCAGAGCATAGGAAAATGCTGCACAGCCCATAAAAATATATAAAAGGGGAGTCCTTTTTCCTCCCACTCTATCACAGGTGGCCAACTCCAGTCCTAAAGGGCCACCAACAGGTCAGGTTTTCAGGATATCCCTGCTTCAGCACAGATGAGTCAATCAGTGGCTCAGACAGAGCCACTGATTGAGCATCTGTGCTGAAGCAGGGGTATTCTGAAAACCTGACCTGTTGGTGGCCCTGAGGACTACAGTTGGCCACTCCTGCACTATATACAGGCACACCCCGCATTAACGTACGCAATGGGACCGGAGCATGTATGTAAAGCGAAAATGTACTTAAAGTGAAGCACTACCTTTTCCCACTTATCGATGCATGTACTGTACTGCAATCGTCATATACGTGCATAACTGATGTAAATAACACATTTGTAACAGGCTCTATAGTCTCCCTGCTTGCGCACAGCTTTGGTACAGGTAGGGAGCCGGTATTGCTGTTCAGGACGTGCTGACAGGCGCATGCGTGAGCTGCCGTTTGCCTATTGGGCGATATGTACTTACTCGCGAGTGTACTTAAAGTGAGTGTACTTAAAGCGGGGTATGCCTGTAAACCATTATGGAGGCAGCTGAAAATAAGCACTTGCAAATGTATCTTTTCAATTAACTATTCTGAAAATAACTAACCAAATGACAAATACATTTACAGTAGGCATCACATTAGAAGATAAAGGAGATAATTCTATGTATCCAATTCCCCTGCAATTTACACAGCTACAGATGCAACCACATTGGACCAAATTGTACTAATGACAATAGTATGTTGTATAGGTTAAAACAGGGGAGTGCAAACTTTTGCAGCTGTGCCCCTCTGCCTTTCCTCCTCTGCTGCTCGCACCTCCCCCCTTACCTTGATGTGGCATCAGATGACGCCGCAGGGTCATGTGACGTGACATCACACGCGTCAAATGATGCTGTGGGTGCCGTGACGTCACATGACCCTCCGGCGTCATCTGATGCTGTATTGCCACGGACACGAGTGATGCCGGCAGAGTCAAGGTAAGTTTAGAGTTACAGAGGCCTCACGCGATCCCCCGGCATTTAATTTAAATGCCTCGGGGAGGGGCGCCTTGGCCTCTGCAACTGCGCGCCCTCCCAGACAAATCTAGCACCCCCCCCCCCCCCCCGGTGGGTGCACCCCCGATGTTGCGCACCGCTGGGTTAAAATATGTGACAGATACCATAAGAAAATGAATTGGTTATTTGGAATCAAACTATGTACACAAGATACTTGTGAGAGCACTCAAGAGCCTCTAAATTACAACTTAACATTTATTTGATTATACTAAAAACATGCAGGAAAAATTAACTAAAAGAAAAATATACATTTCTCTAATGGATGCGACCTCTTCTCAAGTATTCCTGAGCGACCACTATAAATCTAGACGCTTACTAATAAACTAGATTGCACGTGCTTCACAGTGTTGCATATGGTCCCAATAGACATAAGTGGTTAACTAACAAGTGATTGAACGGGAGCCAAGGGATGAAAATAGTAAAAGAGTGAAGTGCAACGCGGCTACGGTGAGAATATATAATATCCACGAGAGTGGATATAGAAAAGTGAACACACTAGTGCCAAACTGTGCCAGCGTCTTGCCGACCTAGGGTTGTTAATACCCTGTATTCGGTCTCACTATCGAGCTAAATGTGGAGTGTTTGGAGAGACTCCTTATGTTGTCTCCGACTTAGCTGGTCGCACTCCCACTGTTACACCTTGTGACGTCAGAATGACCCGACGCCAGTGGCGAATTGACAAATCTGCCGCCCATAGGCACTTACCTTGGTGCCGCCTCATTCGTGCATGGCGTTGCTTTGCCATGGCAACGTGATGTCCCACAGCGCCACGTAACCATGGTAACATGACTATGCTACGAAGGAGAAGGTAAGAACTTAACAGACGCCCCATACTCTCCTCTAGCAATCGCAAGATAGGAGAAAGGAAGAGGCACACAAATTGTAGTGGAATCAAATGATTTCAAATGTATTAATGCATCAGAGCTAACAATGGTAACGTTTCAGGACAAGCAGTCCCCTTCCTCAGACCAAACACCTCTGAGGAAGGGACTGCTTGTCCTGAAACGTTACCATTGTTAGCTCTGATGCATTAATATATTTGAAATCATTTGATTCCACTACAATTTGTGTGCCTCTTCCTTTCTCCTATCTTGCTATTACTTTGGATCTAGCTTTGGGACGCCAGGATCAACGGAAGGTGAGCACCAAATGTAAACACCTTGAAAAACTTTTTCTTTAAAGCAGTGGTGTGCCACCTATAATCTCCTTTGTACTCCGCTAGCAATCAGTGGGGAAGAGAACAGGGCCTCTGTATATGGGGGGAGGAAATTTGCTGCCCTAGGCTTGGGCCTATTAGCCTAATGGGAAATCCACCACTGCTCAACGCATGTTTCGTCCTATACGGACTTCTTCATTTAGAACTAATATTAGACGGGCAGTCCCCATGAGGACCGAAGTGAACCAAGAAAAGTGACATGTACAGCTGACTTACGTTTTTTCTTTTTAAAGCTTTTAAAATATTTTTTTAAACATTTAACCTTTCCATGCTTTGGAGAGTTTTTACTATCTTTATCTGATGACTTTTGGTGATCCGACAGTTTGACAGTCCTCCAACTTCTATTCTTCGTTTGCAAAGTAATATGAAGCCATCATTAATCACACAGAAACAAAATAAAGTAGCCTACATGCTTAAAAAAAAAAAACTTTCCAAGAAGACAAGCTTTACTAATAAGCTGGTTAAAATGTTCACTTTGACCTTGTCAAATGTTCACATTGAACTGTGCCTTAAAATCAATATTTGCAATCTGGAGATTCCCCTGGTTTTATTAACCATAGGAACTCTGAATAGGGCTGGTTAATTGTTAATATTGTTTGCTCCCCTCAATGTTAAGGCAGTGAGATTAATTCACATCCCTTGCATGTCTAATGGGAAACTATACAAGTGATAAAAGCAGTATCCTCATCCCTCTTACATTTTTAGATCACCATATTTACAAACAAATATTTGCAGGGTGAATTTTAAAAAAAACACACACACACACACACACACACACACACACACCTCTTTAGACATTGCTACTAAATATATAAAGTTTCGTTTTTTTACAACACTTGCAAGAAACCAATTTATTTTTATTAAGAATATGTCCCTAAGGTCTAAACAATTCCATAATTGTAACACAATAGTGTCATGATTATAACAACAGGGAGGCTCAAAACATCATTGCAATGAATGGTCTAATAAATAGACAGTAAAAAAAAACCCAAAGAATTTTAAGTAACAGGAAGAAAGGACAAAGTAATACATATAAATACAGATTAATCTAAATTAATAGAAATAAACTACCAAAATCCTTACTTGCTCTTACTCACCCCACATTTTCCCCCAACAGACTGCAAGATATCAGGCAATTCACATGAAAAGTGTCAGAAGACACTAATCCACCTTTTCAAGAAGAGTAAAATGTGCTGCTGCTTTTCTGAGAGAACAGAATGCTGTCCTGTTAACACACCAAGTCTGTCAGTAGCATGATGAATCAGAAAGAAGCTGACTAAATCACAGCATGAGTCTTTACTGACGTCAATGTGCATCTTGTTTAGAGTTTAACATTTCCATTTCCCTGCTGTAACACGATTCCAGGAAATGAGATGACGTCAGTCCTTTCAACTCAATTAGCTGAAGAATATACCATTTTCAAGAGAGGAGAGAAACACAAGTTGTCGTCATCATTTGCGGACGACACAACTCATATTTACTCTTGGCACGTACAATAGTTTTTCACTCCTTTCTTACTGCGAACAAACGGTATTTATGTTTCCCTATTTTATGGCAACCAATGTTTTATTATATTTGCTCAAGAGAAAGGTTAAAGGAGCAGAATTGCAGTAAAAAATAGTTCACAGAACAACCCCTCTGCACTACTGTAGCCATGGAATCAACAATTATTTAAAACAAACAAGCTAAGCACAAAACGGCAGTAAAAGACAAGCAAAAATTGTACTACAACATAAAAACACTACACTTCGTCGCTAAACCTACGCTACTATATCACTATACACTGACAGTATGATAAAAAAATCATTTTAAAGTAGTTGTCAACATATCTCAAAGTAAAAATCAGCCAAATGCAGGAAATAGATTCCTACCGTGTTCATCTCCTGTTACAGCTATGGTCACTTTATAACTGCAGTTCTGCTCTGCCCCACCGGACAGCAAGAAGCACTTTCACCACCCCCAGCTTGTGAGCATGTTCAGATAAAAGTACTGACATCATTATGACGTCATCGTCGTTGCACTCATTAATATGAATAATGACTGGGACAAATCACAGAACAAACATACTGGTATTTTACACAATGCAGATATTTTCACCCTTGGTATTTGCAGTTCGAAGGAGAATGCTGTGACATTTCTAAAAGCGAACAGCTTCTCTTTCATGATTAACACACACAGTTGTTTCTAGAACTCTTCACACAAAAAAAATGTAATCTTCACTACAACAACAATCTAAAGTAAATAAGCCAGCTATGCTTTATTTTTGTGTAAGAGGAAAAAGAATTGGAATCAGACAGTAAACAATTTTGATGTTGATTTACACATATATGTTTAGGTGCCATTAACAAAATCAATATAGGTTGTGGAACTTTGCCTGTAAAAAAAAAAAAAACACACACACACACACACACACACACACACACACACACACACACACACACACACACACACACACACACACACACACACACACACACACACACACACACACACACACACACACACACCTAATCCCCCATTTTCATAGATATATCTATATATATCGTGGGCTACCATGGCCTAAATTTTGCCATGTCAGTTACCGCCACGACCAGCAACGCCGCACCCTATCCTACTTTGCTAGCTGGAGCGCAAAGCAGGATTGAGCGAGCTGTTTCGGGTCGTGGCATTAACTGATAGGTCAGTCTGTCCTCCACCGCTTAAGTCTGCCGTGCTGGGGGGGGGGGGATACATTGGTGAGCGTGAAGGAACAAGGGGGACGGAGTGAGGCAGAGCACTCCGGGACTGCTCTCCCCAAATGTTTGTAACTTCTGACAGTCTGGCATGGAGGAGTGGAGGAGTCCTCATAGTGCAGCAGGGAGGGAGGCAGAAGTTTGTTAGTAAATGTGCGTCAGTGAGTGTGTGTGTTACTGTCGGCCAGAGATGCACAGCATAGAAAGCCACCACCCAAGACGCTTGCCTTCTCTGGAACGGCATCTCCTACGACACGGCGTCATGTGTAACGTCACATCGCCATGACAACAAGACACTGCAGCAGGAGATGCCACTCCTGAGAAGGTAAGGCTTGGTCCCCACTGGCTGCTGCAGCGTGGACAAAAGCCGCCTCTCAATGGGGCCGGGCCCGCTACAAGGGATGGCCACCACGCGGCGAGTTTTTTTTTCTTGCAGATCCGAAAATTGAGATTAACACTGGCGATGGAGCGCTAGGCAACGCCCCGGCGGTTCAGCCAATGAGGGTGAACCTGCCGGGTGACATGGCCGCGCCCCCGTCATGCCCCCCGTCTTTCCCCTTGCAGCTCACTGAATTCAGCTGCATGCACCGCCAGCCCGGCAGGCGTGCGTGCAGCGCAGACAGCGGGGCCGTAGCCTAAGAGGCACTTACAGTGGCCCCGCGCTCTCCCACGATAAACCGTTACATTGTTGTGGGGAAGAAAACAAGTCCTCTGTAACCATGGGGCTAGGTAGGGCACATTTTAGGCTCTCTATATATATATTCTATTATTGTTACAGGCAAAGTTCCACAACCGATGGCACCGATTTTCCCAGGGCAGCATTTTCCAGTATAAAATTATTATTTATTAAAAATGATAATTTTAAACTGAAAAATTACGCACTAGGAAAATGCCATCTGAGGATGTCGCCTCTCTTACTCACCCCTTACTCACCCCTGGCACCGGCCCTGGCGGGGCTTGTGCTAGTTGAGCTCGTACAGCCTCTTCAACCTGCTCTCAACACAACTCTGGCTCTTAAAAAAAATCAGACAAGCATCTAATAGCTTTATAATTCGTACACACACACACACACACACACACTCGCCACAGCATCACACGCAGAACAAAAGACAATCCAGTCGGCGAACACTGAACATTTCTCTGACTCTGGCCATGAGATAAACGATCTGAAGGTGGCCATACTAAAAGGTAATCTTAGAACACTGAAAGAGGGACGGTTGCATGAATACTAATTGATGCAACTGTTTGGGACACTTAGCGGTGGCCTAAACGGAGACCGCAGTTTCATGAGTCACTACTGACACAAGAGAACTCTTCCCATGAATGCTTAAGGCCATGTCTATACATACTGCGCTATATGATTGCGCACACAGCTGTCTCTTACACATACAAATAGAGTATGTAATTCCAACCCTATTTACCAATAGGGACCACATAGTATCTACACGCACTTTTAGTAATGCAACACCCTCTTACATTTCCACACCTACCCACACCGTTGGTATACACTCCCACTCCACACACACTTTTGTAAGGTGCTGTATAAATTTATGTAGCCCTTTTTCTGACGCTCCCGGATCCCCTCTCACTAGCTTACCCAATACCTGCAGCAACCGCACTGCACTCAACCTAGTGTCTCCTTGTCAGCGCACACAGCACTGACAGCTGTGTCACTGACAAGACTACACACCACACACACACACCTAAGGGCAGGGTCCCTACCTTAGGGGCCTTCCCTCAGAACCTACCCACTACCCTATTGGGGATTGGGGCCTACCTGGGACCTGGGGATTACCTTACCTGGTGTAGGAGCCACTTGCTCCCTACACCCTGCCTCTCCCTTCCTGCTCCCAGCTCCAACTGCCTCTGCTAAGCCCGCGAAATGTATCCCTTTCTCCCTGTCTGAGAATCCTTGGCCCTCATTGGCCACTCTGGGACACCTGGGGTCTTTGGCCCTAAGCCTCATGGGAACTGTAGTCCCGTGGAGGCTGCTTTTGCATTGGGGCCGCGTGCGTGCTTGCACTGCGCATACGCAACTCCCTAGCCCTATCTGCGCATGCACGATCACTGCGCATGCATCGGTAATGCTGGCCCCCGCTAGCCGGGTGCGCCGCCGAGACTCCGAGGACTTGGAGCGCTCCCTGCTCCGGCCCCCACCTTTTCTGCTTGCCGGCGGGTCCATCGCTGCCTCCGGCGGCACCCGCGACTGCTCGGCACGCTACAAAGGGGGTCTCTGGGGCTGGAAAGAGACCGGGGCTACATTTATATTTACATACACACACACTTCCATCACTAACATTCAGGGACTATTTCAGGGGGGGGGCATAAGTTTCAGTCACAGATAACATTCCAAGATGCCCTGTTTTTAAGTTAAACCTTGCTTTATTCATTGTAACACCGCCGGAAGAGATCAGTGTATCTTGAAAGCACGCACAAATAAAAGCATTTCGTTAGCCACAGAATGGTATTGTGTATTCATTTTGATTATTAAGCTCGGCTAACACGGTACAGATACCTATATACATATATATATATATATATATATATAGACACACACATACATAGAAAGAAACATTGCACAAAAGCGCACAAGGGATGGAGTTAGTATTATTTATTAAAACAAACACATAGATAGCTGAGAGGATCCAACCCCTCCTCAGCTCAAAAGGTAAAATGCCCAGATACTAAAACCATACATATGGTCTCTAAACATAGAATATCCTAAGACAATAAAACACATACAACAAAAGACAGTCAATGTAAAAATAAACAAAGAAAGTACTGACAGCCCAAGGGGATTTAAATAAAAACCGCCACGGAGGACTATAATACCGCTGACAGGGGGAGACGAACACTTACACTAAGGCAAAGGTGGGGGTCCACGGATGACCTCACAAGATCCGGATCGCGGCACCAGGGAAGATGAAACAGCCACCACTAGAGCCTCAGGCAGGCTCCGTCGCAGCCAACACGCGCAGGATGACCTCCTGACGAAGCACGTGGTGCGAAACGCGTAGAGGTCACGACAGGTCATCCTGCGCGTGTTTGCTGAGAGGCTGAGACGGAGCCTGCCTGAGGCTCTAGTGGTGGCTGTTTCATCTTCCCTGGTGCCGCGATCCGGATCTTGTGCGGTCATCCGTGGACCCCCACCTTTGCCTTAGTGTAAGTGTTCGTCTCCCCCTGTCAGCGGTATTATAGTCCTCCATGGCGGTTTTTATTTAAATCCCCTTGGGCTGTCAGTACTTTCTTTGTTTATTTTTACATTGACTGTCTTTTGTTGTATGTGTTTTATTGTCTTAGGATATTCTATGTTTAGAGACCATATGTATGGTTTTAGTATCTGGGCATTTTACCTTTTGAGCTGAGGAGGGGTTGGATCCTCTCAGCTATCTATGTGTTTGTTTTAATAAATAATACTAACTCCATCCCTTGTGCGCTTTTGTGCAATTTTTCTTTCTCTGTTTCTCAGGGTGTCCTCCCCCCCTTTTTAGGGGGGATCACCTCTGAAGTGGGAGCCTCTGGGGAGACGCTCCATGCACGTGCAGCACAGGGATCTTTCCAACCACAACTTCTGCAGCACGAGCGCTGAATATCCTTATTTCTACACACATACATACATATGATAACAACCCTTCGGTACATCATTGGTGGTTTCTTCTCGCTTGTTAGAAGTCAGCAACTCTCTTTAGAAGTGCACAGTCTTTTATTGTTGATCCATAGTCTTGTTATAGTGCAATGATTTTCCTCTTCCCAACCATAAGTCGTTGCTTTGTCTTCTTTAAGCTTTTGTTATCTTCAATAGCCTTCCCCATATCACAGTTAAATGTTCTTAAATCTTCAGTTACATGTTTGCGGATTGTCTGCTCTGCATATTCAATTCTTATTCATGCTTTTTGGGTTTGGTTAATTTCTTGTCGTCTCTTCATTAATTGTTTTGTCTCATCAGATATTTTCTTTTTCTCTTTTTTGTTTGCAATTCCTGCAGTTTGTTCTGCACTTTCAACTAAAATCTTCAAAAATTCTTCATAATAGTTTCATAAAGTGTTCCCATGCATTTCGAGCAAGCTTAAGCGATTCTTAATTTCTAGTTGAAATTCTCTGCTGTTGATTTTAAAGCTATTGATGTTGATTGTCTACTTTTGAATCAATTTTCTTTTAACTTCACATTCAGATGTAATTTGTAGCTAATCAATCAATCAATTAATTAATTAATAATCACTGCTTGTGATAAAACGGATAAGGACTGTGCAGTGTTTAATCACAGTTTTTTTGTTAGTTAGGACAGGGGTGCACAAACTTTTCCCCCTGCATGTTGTCCCCCCTTGCTCGCGCACTCCCATCTTACATGGGCTCCGGTGTCAAATGATGCCACGCTGTCATGGTAACGTGACATCACATGACCCCACTGCGTTATTTGACGGTGTGATGCCATGACGCCGTATCGCTGGAAGCTAAGGGAAATAACAGAGCCCACGCGTGCTCCCCCGGCATTTGATTGAAATGCCTTGGGGAAGACCCCGGGGCCTCTGTAACCGCTGCGCGCCCCCCCCCCCCCACCTAGAAAATCACACGCCCTCTACCCCCAGTTTGCACACCCATGTGTTAGGATACAGTCTTGATTATAGTCTAGATTCTTGATTCCATTGGGTCCATTCTCTGTTTGGATTCTTCTTGAAGAATGAAGCCCACATATGTTGGAGCATACACTAGGATTATTTGAAGCCTGTATCTCGTTATTAACTGAATGATGATTCTGGCTGCTCTTTCAGATGAACTTTCATGCTCCACTATGATGTTTCTCCATCTCTTGTTAACAATTAAGCTTACTCTGATTCTTACATTATCTGTACCTCTACTACCAGGGTGGGCAACCCTGTCACCATTCGCCACTTGTGGCGAATTGGCACTGAAACTGTGGCGAACAGGGCCACTCCAGGGCTCCGAATGCGCGCGCGCCCGCTCCAGGGCTCTGAATGCGCGCGCTCCCTCTCCTCCGATCCGGCTTCAGAAGTTGACGCGCTACCGCGCTCCCCTCCGAGTCGGCTCCAGCTGAAGTTGATGTGCTGCTGCGCTTCCCTCCTGACCCCCTCCCGCCACCACTGCCTCCATCGCCTCTGTACCGCGATCTGGTAGGAATGGGGAGGGGGACTGATGATGAGGGGGACTTCTGAAAGGGGCTGGGGGGAGGACAAGGATGCTGGGGGGAGGACAAGGGTCTGGGGGAGATCAAGGGTGCTGGGGGCAGGACAAGGGTGCAGGGGGAGATCAAGGGTGCTGGGGGCAGGACAAGGGTGCTGGGGGCAGGACAAGGGTGCTGGGGGCAGGACAAGGGTGCTGGGGGCAGGACAAGGGTGCTGGGGGCAGGACAAGGGTGCTGGGGGGAGGACAAGGGTGCTAGGGGGAGGACAAGGGTGCTGGGGGGAGGACAAGGGTGCTGGGGGGAGGACAAGGGTGCTGGGGGCAGGACAAGCGTGCTGGGGGCAGGACAAGGGTGCTGGGGACAGGACAAGGGTGCTGGGGGCAGGACAGGGGTGCTGGGAGAGGAAAGGGTGCTGGGGGAGATGAGGTGGGATTAAATGAGATGATGATGATTGGGGTGAGGAGATGATGATGATGATGGTAGTGGTGGTGGTGTGAGAGGAGGATGATGGGGGGTGAGAGGATGAGGGAGTTTGCGGTCTGAGTGCGTGCGCTTGCTGCGCCGTGCGCGCGCACGGCAGTTATAGTTGGCTGAGGTTAGTCAGCCTTTCTATAATGATGCCGCGCGTGCGCACGGCAGTGAGCGTGTAACCAGCCGACGGGGGAAGATGAGGAAAAGAAAGATTTTGCGCTGCTACCGCCGCTGAAATGTGTGTGTATGTACGCATGTACAATGTTAATAAATAATTTATTAAAGTATTAATTTATTTATTTCAAACGTATTTATAACACACACACACACACACACGCACACGCACACGCACACACACACACACACACACTATCTCACTCGCTCACAGCATACACACAAAAAGCATGTGTCACGTGCACGCGCGTTCGCGTTCGCACAGGCACGCGCTCACACACTATAGAACGGACCTGGGAATTTATAAACTTTTCACATGCGCAACATAATACCTCAATTTTTACATGGTGTGGCTATTTTCACTTCTAATTCGCCACACCTGTGGCTACATTTAAAAGTAGGTTGCCCACCCCTGCTCTACTAGAATGTGTTCACTTTTGAGTTCATTAGGCCTTCATATTTTCTTCTAACTTCACTAAGGCATACAGAAGAGTTAACCCTTACTCAGCCAAGATAGGGAAAAGGAAAGGTGCTCCATTGTGGTAGATAATAAGTATATTCTACAAAAAGAGAAAGCAACCCCAGTTGTGGGCACTCAGTCCCATAAGTAATAAATTGATGGTATAGGGTAAAAGTTCACTTTTAATAGGTACATTTTAAAATAATGTAGTAGCTACTTTATCTCTTTTGGTTTGTCTGATACCTGCCATTTTTAATACATAATTTGACATGATCTGCCACACATCCGTTGTTTTTTTTTTTTTACACCAAGGAGTAAAAAAGTACCAGTACAGTACCAGCACTGGTGTCACAATATGTGCTCCTGAACACCCGTTGCCACCTTCCTTTAATTTTGAGGCAGTGAGATATGGATTTGTGGGAAGGATAAGGAAGACTGGGAAGGCTCCGGAGGAAAATGGAATTATAACTGAAATCTTGAAAGAAGCTGGGGAAGAAGTAGAAACAAATCCTTGCAAAACTCTTTTCATGCTGCTTGAAGAACAAGAACATTGCAGAACAATGAAGTAATGCCATAGTTATCCTCATTTACAAGAAAGGAGAAAAAGAAGACCTCAAGAGCTACAGACCAAATCAAGATACTCACTGATCTGCTACAACAGACCCTAGACTTTACCTACCCTAGCAAACAAGCAGGATTTTGCAGGGGATAAAAAAACAGACAATGGATCGCATCCAAGTTGTACAAGAAGTGATTTTCCGAAGTAATTAATATGATCTACCACTCAGCTTAAGATTCGTAGTTTATGGAAAAGCATCTGAATCTGTCTACACCTCAGTGGTCCTACATGCTTTTAGATGCTTCAAGAATACAAAGTGTTTAAGAAACGTACTTTGATATTATAAAGCACATTTACGACAATGCCATTATATTACATAAAGATACAAGCAAGATAAGGATCAGCAAAGGTGTACGATAGGGGGAAATCATGTCACCAAAACTTTCCATACCAACAGATACAATAGATATCTTCAAAAAAAGGTTGGATATATATTTAGAAAGGAAAGGTATACAGGTATATACCAAATAAGTATGTAAAAAGTGATAGTGCGCAGCTAATGACGTGATAATGTGATATAATACATACAAGTGAATATAGAATATAATAAACAATAGTGATGACCTTGTAGGTGTAAAATCACAAATGATGCGTCTGCAGCCTTTCTTGGGGAGTGGCTCAACACCCCTGGGACTAAAGAAACAGAGAAAAGACAAGGCGCACAGCGCACATAGTGAAGTACAGTTTAAAAAAGATGTTTTACTAGAAGATAATAAGTTCTGCGTACATCAAGAGAAATAAAAACAAGCATTTGTTAAGTGGGGTTACCACACAGGGAACAGCTGGACTCGTCAGGTTTCAGGTTTAATCCTTACGATTCTGAAGGACAACACCGCCTCCCTTATCCGCCTGTCTGATAATAAGATCTTGATTATCTTTTATCCCCTCCTGTCCCGTGCGTCAGTCATCCCTTTTGCTCTGTGTCCTCTTTGGTTGCTGCACGGTGCATCGCGCTATACTCTGTGGCCTTAACAGACTTTGCCTTGGGCTCTGCACTGAAAGAACTACCAGTGACGTCACCAGCGGGCGTCCCGTGAGGCGCAACAGCGTGCTGCTGGCGTGTAACAGTGGAAAACAACAACAGAGCAGACTGCACGCTTCCTTGGGACTTCGTCCCTGCCTGGTTCGTTCTGTGCCTCCCTTAGTTGCTGCACGGCACATTGCGCTGTACTCTGTGGACACTACAGACTCTGCCTTGGGCTCGGCACTGAAAGAAATACCAGTGACGTCATCAGCGGGCGTCCCATGAGGCACAACAGCGTGCTACCGGCGTGTAGCAGTGGAAGGCAACAGCAGAGCAGACTGTACGCTTCCTTGGGACTGTATGTATATACACACTGTGGATTTAACGTCTTGGCTTCCAGAAACGGAGTGAGTGCCCTCTAAGGATCCAGAGGACCCCCCCCCCCCCTCCACCTATCTGGTCAGATGATCGTTGGTCTCCGGTTCCTCCTGACAGTGGATGAAACCTGACGAGTCCAGCTGTTCCCTGTGTGGTAACCCCACTTAACAAATGCTTGTTTTTATTTCTCTTGATGTAAGCAGAACTTATTATCTTCTAGTAAAGCATAATTTTTAAACTGTACTTCACTATGTGCGTTGTGCGCCTTGTCTTTTCTCTGTTTCTTATATACCAAATAAGTAAACATGGGAAGGATGTTTATCCAGGGAGTATTCTGATTGCCAATATTTGAAGTCAGGAAGGAACTTATTTTTCCCCTTATGAGATATCATTACTGTAGATGATATTTCACAGGACTTTTTTGCTTGCCTTCGTCTGGATCAATATACTGTAAATACAAATATAGGATAAGTATCTGTCGTCTACATTAAGCATAGGTTGAACTTGATGGATGTATGTCTTTTTTCAACCTCATCTACTATGTAACTATGTGAGATTTGAAGAACTGTTCAAGACATTCAACTGGGAAAAAAAAGAAATCAAAATCAAAAGTGAATATTTAAGTCACCTATGATTTGCAGATGACATTGTTATTTTTGCAAGTACTCCAGAAGACATCCAGCAACAAATTGGAGAACTCACTGAAGTAAAAATTAATTTTGAATGAAATCAATAGGAGAATGAAGATGGGATAGATCGCATTTGGAAGAAACAAGACCATATTTCAAGAGAAGCCTCCACTGTGCCTTACAAGGAAAGTTGAGGATCAGTGTATCCTGCCTGTGTTCACATATGGATGTGAAACTTAGACCCTAAATGCGAAGATGATTTAAATGCTTCAGACAAAGCATAAAAGTATGGAGAGATGTATGCTGGGTATTACTCGAAGAGATAGGAAACAGATTGAATGGGTTAGATGCCAAACAAGTCTGTGACATCATCACAAGGGTGATAAATTAAAATGGCAGTGGGCCGGACATGTCACATGGAGAAATGATTATTTGTTGACAAATATGATACTCGACTGGATTTCAAAAGAGATTAAAAGACCAAGATGACAACCAAAAGTAAGATGTGATGATGAAATCAGAAATTTATTGGAGCAACATGGAAGAGAGGCTTGCAAACTTATTTTTTTTTAGGATTGGTGACAGTGTGATGACCTTATCAAATGTACAGTAACAAAATGGTACCTCCCAACCCCGTTATAGCATGATCCGCTTTAACGCGGTGTGAGCGTGGACCCCGAAGTGTACCCCGAATATTAATTTATTTTTTTTAACAAACTTCACACACACACACACACACACACACACACACACACACACACACACACTCACACTCCCTACCTCTGGTGGTGCTTGCCTCCTCCCTCTATGACTGGGGATCGTGGTGGGGCTGCTGAGGTAAGTGCTGGGGCTAGGGCTGCTGGGGGATCGTGGTGGGAGAAGTGCTGGGGGATCATGGTGGGAGAGGTGCTGGGGGATCGTGGTGGGAGAGGTGCTGGGGAATCGTGGTGGGAGAGGTGCTGGGGAATCGTGGTGGGGCTGCTGGGGGAAGTGCTCGCTAGGGGAAGTGCTGGGGCTTCTGGGGGAACGTGCTGGGGCTGCCGGCGCCTCACTCCTGCCTCCTCCCTCGTTCCGATCGGGCGCCCAGCGACCATTTAAAAAAAAATTTGCGTGATCCCGGTTATAACGCGGTCTGATCGGGTGGCCCCTGAGGACCGCATTATAACGGGGTTCAGCAGAATTTAGCAAAGAAGATAATCACGTTATAAAAAGTGCTTGAAACAGATCAAGAATTATGGTCACAAAGGCATACATACAATGTTTCCTGATAAAGGATGGTCGCTAGGAGGAGTAAAAAAAAGTAATTAGTAAAACAAGGTATCGTTCAGGAGTGGGAGCAACTAGATCAACGTATTACCGATTATGCAATCAGACAGTGGCTTGTGTTTCAGCAGAAGGAAGACATTTTGAACACACACTTTGAGCCATACTTTATAGTAATCTTAATATTTCACATTAGATTACAACAGTTTAACAGATTTACGAGCAACAAAGGAAAAACACCTATTTCTCATTTAATGAACATGAACATATCGCAGTTTATCTGGTACTTGTTGACATACTACAGTGTCATCAATTTAGTTAACATCAGCTGATTGTCTACATTGTGCTTCTTATATAGTTTTCATCTACATAACCGAATGACAATTGTGCACATTTTCATGGGGATTGAGCGAGAATATATAAGATACAGTATAACTGTTCACGGCGTGTGTGTGTGTGTGTATAATGTGTGCATGCGTGTATATATTATGACAGTCTGCATGATTGGAACTTTTACTTACACACACACACACACACACACACACACACACACACACACACACACACACACACACACACACACACTATATAGTGTGTGTATGTGTGTAAAAGCACCCACTGTAGACTCATGCAACAAGGAAGTGGATACATTGAAAATTATTATGTTGGTGTTGATTTTATTATACGACAGTCTGCGCTATTGGAACTTTTACACATTATATATAATGAAGGCTACATTTATTGAGAAGGGCTTCAAGGAATCATTAATAGAGGAATCTTGTCAAAAGGCAGCATGTCTGGATAGACAACAATTAATGAGTATTTCTACAGAGAAACATCAGGCCAGAGCCTTTAAGAAAACGAGGTCATTACCTCATGATAAGATGGCCTTTTCTACTAGATACAGTCAGTCTCACAGGTCTGTGAGATCTATATTAAATAAACATTCTGGCATACTCACACATGACCCTGTTTTGAAGGATTACTTGGAGCTACAGCCCACCATTATATATAGGAGGGCTGAGTGCCAGAAAACTATGCTAGCTCCCACTAAATTGCTTTCTTGGACCCTAGCCTTTAGGTAACTTTCGGTGTTATAGAGGAAGATGTATTACATGTTCTTTTATAGAGACAAGTAAAAACTTGACATCCTTCTCTATGGGTGAAGTCTTTTCAGTAAAGGGCTTCATCAACTCCCAAACTACCTTTGTAGTCTACCTTATCACGTGTAGGTGCGGTTTACAGTATGTAGGTCGCACCACTAGACCACTTTCCACACGCTTTTTGGAGCATAGGAGGAATATATTAGATGGTATTACTAACCATTATTTATCCAAACATTTTTTCCATTGCCACAATAAAAACACGGTTGGTCTTAAGGTCATGGGTCTTGAACATATATCTCCCTCTATTCTAGCAGGAGATAGGATACAAGTGCTAACAGCTTGGCTCCAGGAAGTCTTAATGAAAGCTTGGATACCAGTACTATTGTATAGTGTCCAATCTTTTTTGCGACCTGGTGTTGACTTTTTATTGCCAATTCATTCATCGATGTATGCTTCTTTTTTGGTTTATATATATATACAGTGCTCGACAAATACGGTCGCCAGGTCGCCAGGGCCAACAAGATTTGGCCTCCTGGCGACTCAGCCTCATGGCCGCGCAGCGCACGCGGTTCTATGCTTGTTTAAAAAAAAAAAAAAAAAAAAAACAGTTTTTTTCAAAATCCTTCTTCCTGATTGGTTTGACGGGACTTGGCGCGATGCAAGGTTTTTTTTTTTTTTGCCAGCTACAGGCTCTATATAAGCCCACGCACACGAATCATCCTTCCTTTTGTATTCTGCTTGAAGGTTAGTACACCGTTGCCACAGTACACCATTGCCTCACTGACCCCCCCTCCCATCCTGGCATCGATCACAATCAGGAGCCCACGCACCCAAGCAGCATCACTGACCCCCCCCCCCTCCCGACCCCCCAGCCCGGCATCGATCACAATCAGGAGCCCACGCACCCAAGCAGCATCACTGACCCCCCCCCTCCCGACCCCCAAGCCCGGCATCAATCACAATCAGGAGCCCACGCACCCAAGCAGCATCACTAACCCCCCCCCCCTCCCAGCCCGGCATCGATCCCAATCAGGAGCCCACGCACCATCACTGACCCCCCCCCACTCCCTCCTTGTGTCCAACGGATGCTGTGTCTGTGTGTGTGTGCTATGCTGGGTCTGTGTGACATGCTGGGTGTGTGTGTGTGTGTGACATGCTGGGTGTGTGTGTGTGTGTGCTGAGCGCCTGGGCTGGCTGGTTTGCTCTATATGAGCAGGAGCAGTGACGTCCTCAATCCTTTCCAGGGCTTTTTATAGAGGAAGTAAGTGCTCCCCCTGCCTCATGCATTAACATCTCCACCGCCCGCCCGCCCGACCCCCCCCCCCCCCTTGTGTCCGAAGGATGCTGTGTCTGTCTGTCTTTATGTGTGTGCTATGCTGGGTCTGTGTGTGTGGTATGCTGGGTCTCTGTGTGTGCTATGCTGGGTCTGTGTGTGTGACATGCTGGATGTGTGTGTGTGTGTGTGTGTGTGAGTGACATGCTTGATTTGTGTGTGTCTGTGTGTGTGACATGCTGGATGTGTGTGTGTGTGTGAGAGAGAGACATGCTGTGTGTGTGTGTGTGTGTGTGACCTATGCTGGGTCTGTGTTTGAAGCGCCTGGGCTGGCTGGTTTGCTCTATATGAGCAGGAGCAGTGACGTCCTCAATCCTTTCCAGGGCTGTTTATAGAGGAAGTAAGTGCTCCCCCTGCCTCATGCATTACCATCTCCACAGCCCGCCCGACCCCCCTCCCTCCTTGTGTCCAAAGGATGCTGTGTCTATCTGTCTTTATGTGTGTGCTATGCTGGGTCTGTGTGTGTGCTATGCTGGGTCTGTGTGTGTGACATGCTGGATGTGTGTGTGTGTGTGTGTGACATGCTGGATGTGTGTGTGTGTGTGTGTGTGTGTGTGTGTGTGTGTGTGTGTGTGTGTGTGTGTGTGTGTGTGTGTGTGTGTGTGACATACTGGATGTGTGTGTGTGTGTGTGTGTGTGTGTGTGTGTGTGTGTGTGTGTGTGTGTGTGAAATGCTGGATGTGTGTGACATGCTGGATGTGTGTGTGTGTGTGTGTGACATGCTGGATGTGTGTGTGACATGCTGGGTGTGTGTGTGACATGCTGGGTGTGTGTGTGACATGCTGGGTGTGTGTGTGACATGCTGGGTGTGTGTGTGACATGCTGGGTGTGTGTGTGTGTGTGACATGCTGGGTGTGTGGGTGTGTGTGTGCATGCATACGAGTGTGTGTATGAGTGTGTATGTATGAGAGAGTGTGTGTGTGTGTGCGTGTGCGTGTGTAGGTGTAGGATACCTGAAGTGTCACCCCACCACATCACCCCACCCAATCACCCCGTCCCCCCACCCAATCACCCCATCACCCCACCTAATTACCCCACCCAATTACCCTGTCACCCCACCCACCCAATCACACCCCGTCTCACCCTCTGTCTTTCGCCCTCTCTCTGTCTCTCGCCCTCTCTGTCTCTGTCTCTCGCCCTCTCTGTCTCTGTGTGTCTCTGTCTCTCTCTCTGTCTGTCTCTGACCCTCTCTCTCTGTCTGTCTCTGACCCTCTCTCTCTGTCTGTCTCTGACCCTCTCTCTCTGTCTGTCTCTGACCCTCTCTCTGTCTGTCTCTGACCCTCTCTCTCTGTCTGTCTCTGACCCTCTCTATCTGTCTGTCTGTGACCCTCTCTATCTGTCTCTGACCCTCTCTATCTGTCTCTGACCCTCTATCTGTCTCTGACCCTCTATCTGTCTCTGACCCTCTATCTGTCTCTGACCCTCTCTCTCTCTCTCTCTCTGTCTGTCTCTGACCCTCTCTCTCTCTCTCTTTGACTCTCTCTCTCTGACCCTCTCTCTCTCTGACCCTCTCTCTCTCTGACCCTCTCTCTCTCTCTCTTTGACTCTCTCTCTCTCTTTGACTCTCTCTCTCTCTCTTTGACTCTCTCTCTCTCTTTGACTCTCTCTCTCTCTTTGACTCTCTCTCTGACTCTCTCTGACTATTGGACTCTCTTTGACTCTCTCTCTCTTTGACTCTCTCTCTCTCTCTGACTCTCTCTCTCTCTCTGACTCTCTCTCTCTCTTTGACTCTCTCTCTCTGACTCTCTCTCTCTCTCTGACCCTCTCTCTCTGACCCCCCCTCTCTCTCTTTGACTCTCTCTCTTTGACTCTCTGTCTCTCTCTCTCTCTTTGACTCTCTCTCTCTCTTTGACTCTCTCTCTCTCTTTGACTCTCTCTCTCTCTTTGACTCTCTCTGACTCTCTCACTCTCTGACTCTCTCTCTCTGACTCTCTCTCTGACTCTCTCTCTCTGACTCTCTCTCTCTGACTCTCTCTCTCTGACTCTCTCTCTCTGACTCTCTCTCTCCGACTCTCTCTCTCTCTCTCTCTGACTCTCTCTCTCTCTCTGACTCTCTCTCTCTCTCTGACTCTCTCTCTCTCTGACTCTCTCTCTCTCTCTGACTCTCTCTCTCTCTGACTCTCTCTCTCTCTCTGACTCTCTCTCTCTGACTCTCTCTCTCTCTGACTCTCTCTCTCTGACTCTCTCTCTCTCTCTCTCTCTGACGCTCACCCTCTCTTACCCTCTCTCACCCTCTCTCTGTGTCTCACTCTGTGTCTCTCACCCACACTCTATGTCTGTCTCACACTCTGGATCTGGATATCTTATTTACCCTATATATCTTAACTGCCCTAACTACACAGAAATAACTTATACTGCTTTCTTCCAGATCTGACTCAAGCTTCACACGGAAGACATCGGAACCCCCCCTAACCCAGAAGACAGGTAGGGAACACATCCCCTCCAATGTATAACATTGCGGGAATGAGGGTACATGGACATTGAGGGACTGCGAATCAGGTAAGATCCCAGGCGGGATTGCTGCTTTAGATATTGTGAAGCGGCGACGTCCAGACACTGGTTAAGGGGTTCGGGAAACTAGTCATTCACATCTGGCTTTTATTTGTACATCCGACACACACACACACACACACACACGTAACAAGGACTAATTGTAGTATAATGTAATACAATAAATACATTTATGTCAAAAACGAATGTTGTTCTTACTAGGAATTTATTAAATATTTTATTTATATATTTTATTTTAAAGCGGGGTTGGGGGCGGGACTAGGGGCGGAGTTGGGGGCGGGACTAGGTGGCGAGTAGATTTTTTGGTTCGGCGAGTAGATTTTTGGGTGATTTGTCAAGCACTGTATATATATATGTATATATATAATATATAATAATCTATATATATTGATATATATAGATTAGATTTTGAATTTAATTCATATGTATATATTTTTTATTAATATAATATATTTTCATAATAATTGTATTAATAATTTTCCATTATTAATCAAAATAATACTATTGACTCTTTTTGGTTATCCTCCCCTTACTATTAAGATTTTTTTTTAAATATTATTAAGGTTTTTTACATTGTTTGTATTTATTTTGGTCTAAAACATACTGTTTTTGTTACATTCTCATGACCTTATTTATTATGTGCTGATAATATGTGCCATGCATATGGTTTTGATTTGCTACTCAATTGCATACTGCTGTTACTGCTTTATATTGTTCATCTTATTGGCTATACCTTCCAACCTATCAGGATCACTCTACCACTATATATGTCTCATAGCTGCTGCTCTTTTGACTATACCCCTGACGAAGTCGGAAGCAACTCTGACGAAATGCTTGGGGTTAATGTTGCAATGCTAAGAATGCCATCAGCTGATGTAGAGATTGTTAATAGCAGACACCAAAGGAAGGGAGCTCTGGAGATAAGAAACAGAAGCCTGGCGTAATACAGTACATCTTGCCAGCTGAGTTCTAAGTGAGTCATCCAGTTACTGCTCTGGCAGATTACCTAGAGATCAACGGTTTTCCTTACGAGGGGGGTGTGAGGTCACCGCGTAGTTAAAGTGCGCTGGTAGATCAGTGTTGAGATGCGTGGCTTTCCCCTTCCCCCATTTCCATAGGGACTGTCGTTCATCTGGGAATGAAAACGCTGCTATTTGCATTGCATTCCGGATTGGCACACTTGAGGTCTCCGTGATGGGGAAGCCCTGCTGACGGATCATTTGCTGCTATCCTGGGTGCGACTTTGGTGAGATCAAACTGAACTTTTCTATATGTATTTTATCTAACTGGATTGACTGTAACATTTCCGTTATCTCTGGACTATATTGGTGTTAAGTAGGACACCTCCTTCATCTGCTCCATCTCCTCTCATGCTGTTAGTTCCACACTATTGAGTGTCTGTTATATATATATATATATATATATATATATATATATATATATATATATATATATATATATATATATGCCCGGGGCGGGTGGATTTAACCCCCAGGCGAGTAAACATTGGCCCAAGCAGCACACGTGGTTTTTTTTTTTAAATTTCCCCCGTTCGCGCTGAAATTTCCCTGCTCGCGCTTAAAAAAAAAAAAAAAAAACTCCCTACCTGACTGCTGTTTGGCGCGCGCTCCCAGGATTTGTGGGCGCGCGGCCAGGCTCTATATGAGCCCGCCCCCAACGAGCGGCCATTCTTTCTGCCCGGACATCAAGAGTAAGTACTCGCCATGCTGCGGCCCCTCTGCTCCTTCCCTGCGATCCCCCTGGTCCCTACATGGCTCCCTACTCCCCACCGCGGCAGCTCTCCTGTCCCCTCCTCCTGTCCCCGTCCCCTGCTCCTGTCCCCTTCTTCTGCTCCTGTCCCCTTCCCCTCCTCCATTCCCCTGCTCCTGTCCCCTTCCCCTCCTCCTGTCCCCTGCTCCTGTCCCCTTCCCCTTCTCCTGTCCCCTGCCCCCTTCCCCTCCTCCTGTCCCCTTCTTCTGCTCCTGTCCCCTTCCCCTCCTCCATTCTCCTGCTCCTGTCCCCTTCCCCTCCTCCTGTCCCCTTCCCCTCCGCCTGTCCCCTGCTCCTGTCCCCTTCCCCTCCTCCTGTCCCCTGCTCCTGTCCCCTTCCCCCTCGATCCACCGATCGCTGCCCCGGGCGGGAGGTCCCCACTGCTGGCAGCCCGGTTGGCGTGCGGGGGGGGGGGGGGGACTCGGCCCTCACCACGTGACTCCCACCTACCCTGCCGCCTCCCCGCCAGCTAGCTTCATGCCGCCGCGGGCTGGGGGGAAGAAGCAGTCTGCAAAGCTGCTTGGCCGCGCACTGTGAAGACATGCCGGCGAGGGGAGCAGGGTAGTGGCGGCCACTGCGGGGCTGACTGTCCCCTGGGGGATACCTCGCCACGTGCCTCCCACCCACCCTGCCTCCCCAAAGCTTCCAATATGCCCGCGTGAGGTATGGGGGGGGGGTGTCGGCCTGCCCCCCCCCCACGAGCGGGGGGTGGGTGGGGGAGGAGCGTGGTGGTGGTGGTGCTGGTCGTGGCCTTTCCTCCCCCCCCCCGTGTGTGTGTGTGTGTGAGCAAGTGTATGGGAGCAAGTGTATGTGTATGGGAGCAAGTGTATGTGTGTATGTGTATGGGAGCAAGTGTATGTGTATGGGAGCATGTGTATGGGAGCAAGTGTATGTGTATGGGAGCAAGTGTATGGGAGCAAGTGTATGTGTATGGGAGCATGTGTATGGGAGCAAGTGTATGTGTATGGGAGCATGTGTATGTGTGTATGTGTATGGGAGCAAGTGTATGTGTGTATGTGTATGGGAGCAAGTGTATGTGTGTATGTGTATGGGAGCAAGTGTATGTGTGTATGTGTATGGGAGCAAGTGTATGTGTGTATGTGTATGGGAGCAAGTGTATGTGTATGGGAGCATGTGTATGTGTGTATGTGTATGGGAGCAAGTGTATGTGTGTATGTGTATGGGAGCAAGTGTATGTGTGTATGTGTATAGGAGCAAGTGTATGTGTATGGGAGCATGTGTATGTGTGTATGTGTATGGGAGCAAGTGTATGTGTGTATGTGTATGGGAGCAAGTGTATGTGTGTATGTGTATGGGAGCAAGTGTATGTGTGTATGGGAGCAAGTGTATGTGTGTATGGGAGCAAGTGTATGGGAGCAAGTGTATGGGAGCAAGTGTGTATGTGTATGGGAGCAAGTGTATGTGTGTATGTGTATGGGAGCAAGTGTATGTGTGTATGTGTATGTGAGCATGTGTATGGGAGCAAGTGTATGTGTGTATGGGAGCATGTGTATGTGTGTGACACCAGAGGTACCCCCCCAATCAGTCACCACCCCCCCAATCAGTCACCACCCCCCCAATCAGTCACCACCCCCCCAGTCAGTCAGTCACCCCCCGTCAGTCACCCCCCTCAGTCAGTCACCCCCCCCCCCAGTCAGTCAGTCACCCTCTCTCTGTGTATCACCCACCCTCTGTGTGTGTCACCCACCGTTTCTCCCCTCTGTGTCTCTCCCCCCACACTCTCTCTCTCCCCCACACCCTCTCTCCCCCCCACACCCTCTCTCTCTCCCCCACACCCTCTCTCTCCCCCCACTCTCTCTAACTCTCCCCCCACTCTCTCTCTCCCCCCACTCTCCCTCTCTCCCCCCACTCTCTCCCCCCACTCTCTCTCTCTCCCCCCCCACTCTCTCTCTCTCTCCCCCCACTCTCTCTCTCTCTCTCTCTCCCCCCACTCTCTCTCTCTCTCCCCCCACTCTCTCTTTCTCTCCTCCCCCACTCTCTCTCTCTCCCCCCCCACTCTCTCTCTCTCCCCCCACTCTCTCTCTCCCCCCACTCTCTCTCTCTCCCCCCCACACTCTCTCTCTCTCCCCCCCACACACTCTCTCTCTCTCCCCCCCCACTCTCTCTCTCTCCCCCCCCACTCTCTCTCTCTCCCCCCCCCACTCTCTCTCTCCCCCCCACTCTCTCTCTCCCCCACTCTCTCTCTCTCTCCCCCTCTCTCTCTCTCTCTCTCCCCCCACTCTCTCTCTCTCTCCCCCCACTCTCTCTCTCCCCCCCCACTCTCTCTATCTCTCCCCCACTCTCTCTATCTCTCCCCCCACTCTCTCTCTCCCCCCCCACTCTCTCTCTCTCTCTGCCCCCACTCTCTCTCTCCCCCCACTCTCTCTCTCTCCCCCCCACACACTCTCTCTCTCTCTCCCTCTGCCACCACTCTCTCTCTCTGCCCCCACTCTCTCTCCCCCCACTCTCTCTCTCTCTTCTCTCTCTCTCCCCCCACTCTCTCTTTCTCCCCCCACACTCTCTCTCTCTCTCCCCCCCACACACTCTCTCTCTCCCCCCCACACACTCTCTCTCCCCCCCCCCCCCCACACACGCTCTCTCTCTCCCCCCCACTCTCTCTCTCCCTCTATCTCTCTAACCCCCCCACACTCTGGATCTCTTATTTACCCTATATATCTTACTTGCCCTATACTACACCGAAATAACCTATACTGCTGTCTTGAAGATCTGACTCAAGCTTCACACGGAAGATATCGGAATCCCCCCTAACCCAGAAGACAGGTAGGGAACACATCCCCTCCAATGTGTAACATTGCGGGAATGAGGTACCTGGACATTGAGGGACTGTGGATCAGGTAAGATCCCAGGCGGGATTACTGCTTTAGATATTGTGAAGCGGGGACGTCCAGACACTGGTTAAGAGGTTCAGGAAACTAGTCATTCACATCTGGCTTTTATTTCTAGATCTGAAATTTACGCACACACACACGTAACAAGGCCTAATTGTAGTATAATGTAATACAATAAATACATTTATGTCAAAAATGAATGTTGTTCTGACTAGGAATTTATTAAATGTATTTTATTTATATATTTTATTTTAAAGCGGGGTTGGGGGCGGGACTAGGTGGCGAGTAGATTTTTTGGTTGGGCGAGTAGATTTTTGGGTGATTTGTCGAACACTGTATATATATATATATATATATATATATATATATATATATATATATATCTTCATATGAATTTCAGCTTGTGATTGGCCTTATTGTTTTTAATCATTGTTTTTTTTTTATATATATATATGATTGTATTATCGAATCACTCATAGTTTATCAATTTAGGGGCATTATTTGTCTGTTTTATTAAATTGATATTTTTACTTTCTATTGGTATATTGTGCTCCTTTCTCTTGCTTTTCATGGTTTATGGATTGGGATGATCCTTTATGGGAGCTGCATTTTTTCCTTTAGTTAATTGCATTAGTTTTTTATTCTGACTGCCTGCTGTCTTTTTTAAGCTACTCCACTGTTATTTTAGTTACTTTCCAAATTGAGCGCTGGTTCTTTTTTGTTTGTTTGTGTGTGTGTGTGTGTGTGTGTGTGTGTGTGTGTGTGTGTGTGTATATATATTTTTTTTTTGTATAAAATTAAAAGTTCCAATCGCACAGACTGTCGTATAATAAAATCAACTCAGACATAATAATTTTCAATTTATCCACTTCCTTGCTACATGAGTCTACAGTGGGTACTACGTTCTCCTACCATATAATCCAACCAGATTTCAAAACAACAAAACAAAAGACACAGCGCACCGAATTGAATGGATTGAATTGCAATAAAAACACACAAACATATAGCATGGACGTACAATTAGAGTAAAAATAGGCTCCACGATAGCCCAGTGAGAGCAGAGAAGGTTCGTTGACGTAATTCTGCTCTTATCCGGTGCACTAGGTCCCAGGACTCTGAGTTCGCAGCACTGGATCCGTGGAGGTGCCACAGCTGATTCGCTGTCTTGCATCTACACGTGACTTATGACGTATGGACCCTCCTGCACATTACACATTATACTAGTCTGACACATAGTAAGGTCAGATTTGATAATGTTTCTAAATCTCAGAGGGAAACTCAGGCCACACAAGGATGGAAACAAGTGCAAAGACATTCCCCTAAGAATCATTATGGTTCCCATTTTAAAACAACTAAAGGCAAGAATAGTAACTCTAATTCATCTTATAATACTAAAAAATAATCGTGTTGATAATATTGGAGCGAGAAGACTGAAGTTTACTCATAATAGGGGTGAGTTACCTTTATATAATAAATTTCAATCCCTACAGTCCTGTTTATTAGAACCTCTCTTTGAAATGGGGGCTAGAAGGAAAGAAACCCCTTTTAAGGGGAATTGGGTGTGTTGCGTGGCGTGTGTGTTGAGGAATTTGTTTAAATAGGGTTCTTGTTGCCTGTCCTTTCCCCTATGGCTTTTGACACCCAAAGACTACATCTCCCAGCATGCTCGCTGCCTGGCAGAGCCTCTCTGATTGGCCGATTTCGATTTCACAGCACACTCTGCATGTGTGTGCTATGCAGGGAGGAAGCCAAGCACCTTAAATGCCGACTATGAAAAGGGGTAAGTGGGCTGTTATTGTCACAAAGCATTGTATATATATATATATATATATATTGCTGAAGTGCTGTCGAGCTAAGAACATGGGAGAGAGTGTGAGTGGAGAAAGGGGGTGAGGTGATGGTTAAGGAATGTAGGGGCTACGAGAAAGATGGGGATGGAAGAAAGAAGGATTGTAACAATAAGAGTCCTTGTAGTTACAGGGATGTCCCGAAGGAACCAAATGAATACTGATCACTGAAGTGGGAGCACACATTGAAACTCAGAAGTAGCTGAAAAAATAAACATGACAGTTATCCTTATAGTTACAAACAGGTCACATAAAGTTCAGAATGCAACATGCTGGTATGTAATGTGGGAGCACATATAGTGTCCATTAGAATACACAAATATGAGATTATAGAAAACAACAAAGTTTAAAATCTTCATTGAGAACATGGGGGGTCATAGTTTTCAATTCAAATATCATTTTGACCTCAAGTTGAAGAAGCAGTTTATTTCTGTCTCCATACTGTCCTGGAGTATTGGCTTGAAGAATCGGCATGCATCTCAAGGTGGATAGACTATGCCTATGTATTCTGAAATGTCTGGCCAATGTTCTAACTTTCTTTCTGAGTCTCCACCCCCCTCTTGCCTCCTTTCCATCCCCCCAACCTCTCTCCCCCCTTCACATACTGCACCCTCTGCTCCCCTTGTCTCTACTTCTCTAACCCTCTCCCCTTTCCCCTCCCAGCCCTTTTTATATCCCTACCTTTGACACTTTTTCCGTCTACCCTTCCCCACTACCTCCCCCCCCCTTGCTACCCCCCTTGCTAACCTCCTAGCCATTCTATCACCAACTTCCACTTCAAGAGCCCGCTCCCCTTCATCTCCTTTCATCCTCTGATACCGCTTTCGATAACCCCCTTCTCTGCTCCGCGACCTCTTACCCCCTTCGTGTGACGGTTCAGGGGATTCCTGCTTCCCAATGTGTCCCCGTCACCCCTGATCTTCCTGCCTCTGACCCTTTTCCTCCGCCTCCTCGTTCATCTCTCCCTTCCTCCTCCCGCACCTGTTCCTCTGCGCCCTGTCCGGACGCACGTCCAGCTGTCACGCGCGTTCCCCGCAAGGTGCGCGCTTATCCCCAAACTCCTGATCCCTCCCGCGGCACTCTGCGCTCGCGGCGCCTCTCCATTCTCTCTCCCGTCACGTTACCTCCTTCTGCTGCGCCTCCTGCCCCCTCGCCGTCCGTGGCGAGTGCCCCCGCGGCGTGACGCTCCTCACGTTCCCTGGCACACACTGTGCGCGCGCATCCAGCCCTTACAGAAGGCGCGCGCACCCGCTCCACTTGTAGGTCTTCCCTGAGCCCTGGTTCCGCCCCTCAGTGTGCAAGCTATTTCCCTCTCTGATTTACCTGTCTCCTCCCTCACTCCTTCTGACCTATCTCTACAACCCCTCACTCTACTCTCTGCTCCTCCTCTCTCTCCCATTGGTGTTCCCTCCTTTATAATCCCTGTCTGTCCTCTAGCTCATTGCTCTGCATAGCTTCTTGTGACCCCTGTGTGAGCAGTCTCTATGCTTGGCTCTCCTGTCTCTTTCAGTGCTGGTTCCTGTCCCTGTTTACCTTTGGATCTCCCTGGCTTGAACTCGGCTTTGAATTGGATTACCCTGCTTTCTCCTGCCCTTGGACCCTGCATTCAGATACGTTTACACTGCCTTCTCCTATCCTCGAACACTGGCTTATGGACTTGATTACGCTGCTCTCTATTACCCCTGAACTCTGGCACACGGACATTACTATCCAAACTCTCATACCCAGGACATTGCAAGTATCTGCTAACCTTTTCTCAACAGGCCCGGCAACGCATTACCACACTCCGGGCACGCCCTCACTGCTGTGGGTGCGTGTTAAAACCTTACCCACCTCAGTACTGGGGACTGGCCAGGTTTGCGGGCATACAGGCGTTACACTTCCTCCCCCCAGTGTAGGAGTACGCGAACCCCCGCCAGGGACGGAAAGTCTGTTGACCCCTGGTCCTATCTGTGTCTGCTTTATAGCATAGTCTGAGTCCATTTCTCCGGCGTCCCTTCCCCCCCCCCCTGCGTCCTTCTGGTGAGTTCGCCTTCTGCGAGGGGGTCCATCTCGCATGTCCTTTATATCATTCATGCTGCCAAGCATGTGTGCCTACCTTCCCCCCTATTCACACACACATTCATCTACACGTACCTACACTTACTCATATACACATACACACATGCATTCATACACACATGTGCATACACACATTCATAAATACACGCACAGATACATCCACATTCCCATATTAACAGATGTACACCCACACTCCCGCCATTACACTTGCGCACTCACACACACTCCATCGTCGGGTGCCTCTGGAGTGTAAACATCCTCTGCTGGGGTCTCTGAGTCCCACCGACTTTGAGGTCAGTTCATAGCTTCTTTTCCGTTATTTCCCGCCAAGCCATCGTTCAAGATTCGCCATCTTCTTTTTCTACCATTTTCTTTATTTTCCTTATTTTCTTCTTTAAAAGTAACAAAGTCTCTTCTCTGTAAGGGCCGGACTGGATTATTTTTTTCCCTTAGGTTGATTCATCCCATCTATAATTGGTCAACATTAATACCTGGTATTGCTCTCTTAAGAGCCGAAACTTTAAAACGCAAAAAGGTGAACTTGCCCCTTTAAGAGCTTAATTGGATAATTGAACAATCAGATCACTCAGCAACTTTATCTCTCCGATCTCTTGCAGGGCTGTCAACTTTCCTCCAGCTGTCATTGAGGGAAGGTCTTTGATCGGGTTGGTGATGGTAATATTTTATTTCTTGAGGACAAGAGGAGGAAGGTAAAGGAAAAATACCAAAAATTGCAACAACAAAAAAAATCAACAAAAATTAAGAAATTAAACCGCATAGTGAGAAAGGAGACTAGATCGAACAGTAGAGCCAAGAATTGACGACGCTTACTAATAAAGACTTTGAATCAGACATATGGCAATAGAGAACAAATATTTGTTTAATGTCATGTAACACACCTCCAAAGAATGGTTGGCGCTCCCACACTGATATTACAATATTAAAGTGGATAAATAAATGTAGGTGAAAGATACTGTGTATATAACTCGCTCAAAAACCTCTGGTGAGGACTCGTTTCCAAAAGGTCCTCTATTTCCAACGTTACACCTCCACATTCCAGAAGGAGCAGGATCACCCAAGAATAGAGAAAAACACAATATAGTTGTAACGCTTGCGCTGCCCACGATTAAGACAGGACCCCGGTACTGGGTTGGGGAAGTAGTAAACCACGTACCCACAGTAGCGGAAGCGTGCCTGGCAGGCGGATTGTCAAACGTAGCCGGGTCTGGGTTGGAGAGAGTGGGTTAGTTGATACTTGCCAGGGTCTTGGAATGGAGAGGTCAGAATAGTCAAGTCCGTTAGCTGTGGTCTGGGGTAGGAGAGGTTCGAATCGTGGAGGTCCGTATAGCCGTGGTCCGGTTTGGAGAGGTCCGCAGAGTCGAGGGTAAGCCGTGGTCAAAATCCAGAGGGGTTTCAAAGTCAAGCCGGGTCGGTACACAAAGAGATAAACTGCAAAAGAACACAGGACAAGGAGCAAGGCACAACAGACGCAAGAGCTGAAGGCTACAACAAGTTATGCTCAGCAAGGTAGGAAAGGAACTGCAGGATATTTGTAGCACACAGGAACCAGTAGCAAGGGAGGCGGAGTGGAGCCGCGGTCTCCGCAGAGGCAAGGATTTGCTGCAGGAGACAAGTGGGCTAAACGAGTACTTGCCATGCAGCTGGGGAGCTGTGCTCGTCGTCACGTATGCGCACCGCGCATGAAAGAAGTGCGTCACGTCAGAGGGGGCGGAGCTAAGCTCCGAGGCTATCTAGAAGAGCTGAGCGTGCGTGCTCTGTAAGAAGAGCGGGGGTGCGTGGACGCGTTGATGCCAGAGAAGAGGTCCGAGAGATGACAGGTAAGGAGGGAACACATCGCAAAGGACGTGTTCCGATTCCTTACAGTACCCCCTTCCCTTTAGGATCGACCTCAGGACGATTCCCATAAGGCTTGTGCGGGAACCTGGCGTGGCATCGCTTTGACAAGCCGGGAGCATGGATCTGATGAAGAGGTATCCACGAGCGTTCTCTGGTCCATAGCCTTTCCAGTGTACGAGGAATTGGACACCTCCTCTGGAGTATCTGGAATCGATTTATGGATTACATTTCGAATTCTTTTGACCCTGTACGATGACAGGTAGAGGTTTAGGTGAGATGTCAGGAAACTGAGAACTTCGAACAACAGGTTTTAACTATGAGACGTGAAATACCGCCGGGATTCTCATAGATTGAGGCAGTTGTAAGCGGTACGCCACGGGATTGACCTGTTTGAGAATGGTGAATGGGCCCAGGAATCTTGGAGCCAGTTTCAGTGTAGGTGTCTTCAATCTTATGTTCTTAGAAGAAAGCCACACTTTGTCTCCTGGCCTAAATTTGGGTGCCTCACGGCGATGACGATCCGCCTGTGTCTTTTGTCTGAGTACTGCCTCCTGCAGAGTCTTTTGAATCCTCTTCCCAGAATTTTGGAGCGAGTTCACTCTGGAATCTGCTGCCTGAACTCCAGAAGGATTGGAAGAGATGGGAAGGCGTGCTGGATGAAACCCGTAATTTATTAAAAAAAAACGGTGATTCTTGAGTGAACTCATTTCTGAGTGAGTTATGAGCGAACTCGGCCCATGGGAGTAGTTCCACCCAGTTATCCTGTGCATCAGAAATAAAGCATCGCAGGTATTGCTCTAGTGACTGGTTTGTTCTTTCGGTTTGTCTGTTGGTTTGGGGATGATACCCAGAAGAAAAAAAGAAGAGTGATCTCCAACCTTTAAGCGAAGGCACGCCAACATTTTGAGACGAACTGTGACCCCCCGATTGGACACTATAGAGAGTGGGACTCCATGAATACGAAATATTTCTTTGATATAAATATCTGCCACGGTGGCAGAATTAGGGAGACCCTTGAGAGGAATGAAATGGGCCTGTTTGGAAAACCTATCAACAATAACGAGAATAGTATTCATCCCACGAGAAACAGGAAGCTCAACAATTAAGTCCATTGAGAGTTGGGTCCACGATCGGTATGGAATGGGTAAGGGACGAAGCAGACCAGACGGCTTGTTGGGCGGACTTATTTCGAGCACAGATGGAACAGGAATTGATTAATTCCTTGATATCCTTAAACATAGTAGGCCACCAAAAGGTGCGTCTGATCAAATCGGAAGTCCTCTTTGTGACCGGCAGACTTAGAGGAATGATCCCACTCAAGGATCTTCTGGTGAAATTGAGGTGCAACATACAAACAGCCCTCCAGCACTTCCATGCCCTCGGGGTTGAGCGTCTGAGTCTCCAAGATCTTGTCCAGTACAACAAAAGAGTTAGCTGAAATGATATATTTGGCGGGAAGGATGGTCTCAGGAATGTCTTTGGATTTGTCTTCACCGACGAACTGACGGGATAAGTACCAGGAATATAGGAGATGATATAGTTGAATCTGGAAAAGAACAATGCCCAGCGGGCCTGACGGGAGCCAAGGCGACGGGCACCTTCGAGATATATATATATATTACATTTTTATGGTCCGTAAGAATTGAAATAGGATTTTCTGTACCCTCTAGGAGGTGTCTCCACTCTTGCAGAGCAAATTTGATGGCCAAGAGTTCCCTGTTGCCAACATCATAGTTTTGTTCTGCGGGGGAGAATTTTTTTGAGAAGAACCCGCAAGGGTGTAGCTTATCCTGAGGGGACTGTCTCTGTGAGAGTATGGCTCCTGCTCCAATATCCGAGGCATCTACTTCCAACGTGAAAGGAAGTTTAGGTTCCGAATGGCGTAAGATAGGAGCAGAGACGAACGCTTTCTTAAGGGTTTCAAAGGCATGGCATGCCTCATGAGACCAGGAGGAAGTGTCCGCATCTTTCTTCGTCAGGGCTGTGATGGGAGCCACTGTGGCGGAAAAATTACGGATACAATTACAATAATAATTGGCGAAGACAAGAAACCGCTGAATCGCCTTAAGAGAAGTGGGTTGGGGCCAATCTACAACTACCTTAAGTTTATCAGGATCCATAGAGAAACACTTATCAGAGATAATGTATCCCAAGAAAGAAGTGGATGTTTGGTGAAAAAGACATTTCTCCATCTTGGCATAGAGATGATTCTCACGTAGACAGGAGGGAACTAGCTTAGTGGGCTGGATATGCTCGGATATAGATTTAGAAAAAATAAGAATATCGTCTAGGTAGACAATTACAAAAATGTTGAGGACATCCTGAAAAATATAATTCACGAATTCTTAAAAGACAGCTGGGGCATTACAGAGCCCGAAAGGCATGACCAAATATTCGTAATGGCCGTCTCTCATATTGAAGGCCGTTTTCCATTCATTCCCTTGTCGAATGCGTATGAGATTGTAGGCCCCACGGAGATCGATGTGACACTGAACTTGGCTCATATGTCAGCCCACTTACTAGAGAAAAGAACAAATAAAGCTCATAAAATCAATGCTGCAGTGTGTCTTCTTATGGCTGTTATGTCTTTAAGATCCCAGGGCTGTGTATAATCAGGTATGGCTGTAATCTCCAATTGCAGCATGTGGATGTATCCTCAAGACAAGAAAGGAGACATAATAGTGTATTCCAAAAGATATTGGTGATTTGGTAGATGGTGCTTCACCAGTAAGTGCTCTATTGTATAAGAACAATATATTCAGAGTATAGTCCCAATGTCCATAATAACTGTATAATAACAGAGATCACCCAAGGGAGATTAAGGGACCTAGAGGTGCCAACCTGGCTACCACAGAGATTGGTCACCTGGTAAGTAATTACCTACCCATAGGGTTTAGATCAATAAAACAGCAGGCACTGAAAGGTAAATACAGAGGGGCTGTTGCCCTTTACCCGACAGTGAAATCCAGACAGGGAAAATCTCTGCAGCGTGCAATCCTCAATAGTAGAGATCAGGATATGTAGAAGGAAAGGAGCATAGCTTCCGCATCAGTGGATCAAAAATAGATAGGGTAACTTCAGATGTAGTAAAATTGTGTTTATTGCAGGTTTCCTATAGGTTTCCTACACCTTCATTGCTAACCTGATTGTGCAATAAACACAATTTTACTACATCTGGAGTTGCCATATCTATTTTTGATCCACTGATGCGGAAGCTGTGCTCCTTTCCTTCTACATATCCTATTCCAAAAGATACAAAGTTTTAGTATATATCCAGATTTTTTGACAAAGTTGCCTCCCTCCAGTCTTATTTTACTATCTCTATTCCTACAAATTTCAATTTTTTTTGGATTACAATCGTGTTTTATTTTGTAATGATTTGAGACACTATGGGGGCGATTCACTAAGCAGTGATAAAATCAGTGCTGTTGCGTCAGATTCTGAATTTTGTAATCGTGCTTTAAGAAATGAAGCCAAACGCAGGATTCACTAAGAAGTGAAGGGCATTTTTTTAAAGGCCGATCACAAAAATGCACTATAGCGCTACCTGTTGTTTTATTCCCTGCTATCGTGCTGTGAATTCTACAGCACGATAGCTGATAGAAAAAAAGCAGCCTGTAAAAGCTGCATGGAGACGTCTCAATGCACGGCTCTTACAGGCGATCGTACAGTAAAAATATTGATTTTAATAATAGTGTACATGTGCAGGGGGTCTCCTTAGCTGACCCGCATTGGTTTCAGCCTCGGGGACCCCTTACTTCATGAGATAGAGGCCCCGTTATGGGGTGCTGGTATCCCATGTGCTTTCAAATCTCCCGCGTCACGTGACCGGGGGATTTTAATCCTGCAGGGGGATACCAGCACCCCATAAAGGGGCCTGTATCTCATACAGTAAGGGGTACCTGAGGCTGAAACCAATGCAGTTCAGCTCAGGAGAAACCCAGCTCATGTCCACTAGTATCAAAACACATATAACAATAAAAAATAATTCATTACCGTAACGCTGGCCTGCACAACACGTGGCCCGCGGCGGCTTTCCCCCTCCTCCTCCCTTCCGAGTCCGCTCTCCCTCCCCCGAGTCCGCTCTCCCTCTCCACCACCCGCCGCGAGCCGAGCCCGCTCTCCCCCTCCTCCCCCCCAACCCGCTCTCAAGACTGCACGCTCTAGCAGTGCGGCACTTCCAGTACCCGCTGTTCGCGAGCGCGCGCAGTCCTGCCTGCTCTGCCGTCGCGATCTGAGGTAAAGGGGGGTGAGGGGAGGTGAGGAGGTGCAGGGGGGTGATGTGAGGAGGTGCAGGGGGTGATGTGAGGTGCAGGGGGATATGTGAGGTGCAGGGGAGGGTGAGGTGCAGGGGAGGGTGAGGTGCAGGGGGGTGAGGTGAGGTGCAGGGGGGTGAGGTGAGGTGCAGGGGGGTGAGGTGAGGTGCAGGGGGGTGATGTGCAGGAGGGGTGATGTGAGGTGCAGGGGGGTGATGTGAGGTGCAGGGGGATATGTGAGGTGCAGGGGGATATGTGCAGGGGGGGTGATGCGAGGTGCAGGGGGGTGAGGGGTGGTGTAGGGGGGTGAGGGGAGGTGCAGGGGGGTGAGGGGAGGTGCAGGGGGGTGAGGGGAGGTGCAGGGGGATGTGAGATGCAGGGGGGGTGGAATGTGTGTGTGGTCTGCAGGGGGGTATTGTGTGTGATGTGAAGGGTGAGTATTGTGTATGGTTGAGGGGGAGAGATGGGGGTGTGAGAGGGGGAGTCATAAACAATGATAATGAGGGGTGCAGGTGGAGATACAAGGATGAGGGGTGCTGGGGGAGATATATGAAGATGATGAGGAGTGATGGGGGAGATATGAGGATGAAGATGATGAGGGGTGCTGGGGGAGATATGAGGATGAGGGGTGCTGGGGGAGATATGAGGATGATGAGGGGTGCTGGGGGAGATATATATCAGGATGAGGGTTGCTGAGGCAGATATGAGGATGATGAGGGGTGCTGGAGATATGAGGATCATGATGAGAGGTGCTGGGGGAGATATGATGATGATTGTAACAGGGGATTTATCCCTGTTCAGAAAACTTGCCTCTAATCCAGCAGTGTGCTGGTTAATTGACCAGCACCTGGCTGATTGGAGGTTTTTTAGAGAAAAGGCTCCTCCTGAGACAGGAAGGGGAGACTCCTGAGCACACATGAGCTGAACAAGGAGACAGACAGAGGAGAGGTTCCTGAGTCTCACAGATGAGACTGGCAGAGGGAACACAGACGTCTTGAGCCTGCCAAAAGAGACTGCACGCTGCCCGCAAGACACAGGGGAAAGTACTTCTAAACCTGGATCCTGACATTGCCTTATCGCACAAAGGTGTGGACACCAGGAGAACAAAAAAGCCTTCTCCTACAAGAGACAGATAACACTTTTCTTATAAGACTGTTATCTATGTATATATATATATGCATGCATTGGCTTGAGGATTTGCTTGTGTAGTACGAGCTTGAGACAAAAGGTGGCACGGAGTGCTCATTTGCATGTCATTTCCCAGAATCCCTTGCTGCAGTGGAAGCGCTGTATGCTGGGCGATAATGGGGAAAGACAGGGTTGCAGACCTGTCTAAGACATGCAAATGAGCATACAGTAATATTTACAGTTGCTATATATATATATATATATATATATATATATATATATAAACAAAAAAACAGTAAACACTGATGTAAGGCAAAAGGCAGTTGCTGTCCCTATGATTTGGGCCGGTGAATCGTAACCACGTAGTTAAAGAGAGCTGGACTACAAGTGTACAGTATATATACTCCAAAGTGGAGCGGATTTTGTTTGCTGATTTACATGTTTGCTGTGTTTAAAGTGACTGGCGCAATAAAGCCTTATTTTAATTTCACCTTATGACAGTCTCCATTGCATACCTCTGAACTCGTCTCTTACAATGATGATGATGATGATGATGATTTTTCCCGTGCGGCCGAATCTGTATTCCTTGGAGCAGTTCGCCCCTTCTCACTTGACAAGTTGTGCAGGCCTGCCGTAACGGCTAGCCGCTAAAGTAATGAAACTGCATTAATGTCATTTTTATTAATAGTGTGCATGAGCAGGGGATCTCCTGAGATGAACTGCATTGATTTCAGCCTTGGGGGCCCCATGCTTCCCGACTTACAGACCCAGATATGGGGTGCCGGCATCTACTTCATTATTTAAATGTCCCGTGTCACTTGACGTGGACGATTTAAAAATAGCGGCGAGAATGGCATCCGATGCCCCATACCGGGGCCAGTAACTCGGGAAGCAGGGGGTCCCTGAGCCAGAAAGCGGTTCAGCTCAGGAGACCCCCTGCTCCCGCACACTATTGAAAAAAATTACATTAAAGCAGCTTCACTACCTTAGAGCAGGGGGGGCGCAAACTTTTTTCCCTGCGCCCCCCTGCCGACGGTCTCCTCACTCCCCCCCCTCACCTCCGCTCCGGCGTCATGACGTCACGTTGCCATAACGTGACGTCGCATGACCTCGCGGCGTCATTTGACGCTGCGTTGCCATGGAGACGCGGGAAGGAAGCCGCCGGAGCCAAGGTAAGTAAAGGCTTACAGAGGCCCTGCAGCTCCCCCGGCACTTAATTTAAGTGCCTTCGGGAAGCGCGCGGGGCCTCTGTAAACCCCGCGCCCCCTTCCCCCCCCCATAGGCAGTCTCGCACCCCCCCCTGGTGGTCACGCCCCCCAGTTTGCGCACCGCTGCCTTAGCTAAGGCCCCGCTCCCTCAGTCAGCGCGCCCGCACTGCAGACAGGCGGCGCGCTGATAGGCACAGACCGCGATATGCGGTCTGTAGGGAGCCGGGAGCCGGAGCGGGCGTGGTTTGAGCGGAGGGACCCGCTACTCCCCCCACCCCCCCCCCCCCTCCCTCCACAGGCTCGGTCTCCCGGGCTGCAGGAGGGAGCTGCTGCGGGCTGATGGAAGGTAAGCAGCTCCCGCTCCCTCCCCCACAAATGCCCTCCTCACATACGCTGATACACACACACACACCACCCCCTACCTTATGGAGGAAGCTGTCTGACAGCTCCCGCCCCCACCGCTGATAAGCTCATCAGCGCACCACGTGACGCGTCACCACTCGGGATAACATTTTCTTGCATCCCCTGGCGGCTGACGCGTCACAGCACGTTGTGAGCCGTGCAGCGAGGGGGGACTGGGAACGGCTAGGAAAGGATACCCCTTGCTGGTGAGGAACGTGCACGCGCGCGCCGCCGGACGCAGCGGGACCAAAGCCTTAGAGGCTACCCGTTAAGGCAATGAAGGGGTTAATGCACAATAGTAGCATTATTGGGAGCAATTTCCCCCAATAAACATTGCAATATGTACTACCCACCCCCTGTGTCCCCAACAACACCTATACCCCCTAACATACATACAATTTGTTTTTTTCAAGCACAGGAATGTTACTATAAGCCGGCGTGGACCAATATTTACAAATAAATACATCCCCTTCCCCCATAACAGATACAGTACAGTCATGGGCAAAATTACTATTATCCAGATATGAATAATAGTGCATTTGCCCATTTAAAATAAAACATTAACAAGCAGAAATAAAGTAAATAAAACTTACACTTACCCCTGCCAGCCTGCCACGATGAAGGCCGTCCTCATCCTCATCACCGTCCATGTCCTCCGTTGCTACAAAGAATGCAATACAAAATACAATCGAATGGCCCCTAACCCCTTTATCACCATAGCGGTTAATAACCGCTTTAGTAATTAAGGGTTAACCCACCATCCCCCACTCCCCTTCCAGGTGGCCTAACCAGCCTCCCCAGGCAACTACCACCACCCTTCACCCATTCATTGGTACAATGGGTACATCATGCTCATATAATATGGTTCTTTCTTGCTGGTAAGGGGAGCGAGCGCTGAAGATCCTCGTTATTATATGTGAAAAGAGGAATAACAAACTATTGTGTAGCCAATAAATAATGGACCCTGTCTAGTAAAGCAATATGTCTCACTCACAAATATAAGGAAAATACGAGCAGAACAGAGGCTCTTCTCTCTCTGAAGGGAGCTCTTTCTGTTATCTCCACCTCTAATCACTGGACACAGCTGGGTAAACCCTGGTTAGGCTCTGGATATCTTCTATTTTATGCAAGAGTAACATACGTGGGAGAGAATAGTAGAATTGTAGTGAGATTTCGGCAGCTACCCGGCTCGCGTACCACCACATCTGCATGCGTCACTTCCGGTGACGTCTCGCTTCAGGGCGGAAGTGCTTGTGCGGTCTCTCCGGTTTGCCAATACTTCTCAGTAACCGCAAGGTCTGATGTCTCCGAAGCTCTGCTAATCGATTCAACGCGTTTCACTGTTGCTTCTTCAGGAACCGTCAATAACCGTTAATAACCGCTTTAGTAATTAAGGGGTTAACCCACCATCCCCCACTCCCCACCCAGGAGGCCTAATCATCCTCCCCAAGCAACTACCACCACCCATCACCCATTCATTGGTACAGTGTGTACATCATGCTCATATAATATGGGCATAATTTACCACTATAGCAATAAATGGTAAAGCAAACAAAAAACAAGCCCAAAATAAAACACATAACATAGCAAACTATACACATAACAAATTGCCAATAAATCAATTGATTGGCAAAGTGGGTACATCATGCCCATATAATATGGCCATGATTTAACACTATGGCAGTCAATGGTCAACCCCAAAAATAAACAAGCACAAACAATATCCAATGTAATCCAAAAACAATCACCAAATAAACAACAATAAATAAGTAAACACAACAAAATTACCAGCAATCAATTAATAAAATACCAAATAAAGACCACAATTAACAATTAAAATACCAAAACAAAACCATCAATAAATAAAAGAAAGCTCCAAATAAACACCATCATTCAAATTAAAAATAGCAAAAATAATCCACTAAAAAAGCAAACACCAACTCCCCCCACATAAATAATCCATTGAAAATACCACCAAAAGCATTCAAATTCAAAATAAAAAAAACAAAATAAATAACATCAAAAAGAAAAAACAAAAGTACCAAAATACATTTAAAATACATAAAAGCAAGCATTTGCCAAAATAACCATTGCTTGTCACTGTATTTATGTATAGCCCTAAAGGGTCATAAATATATACATTTGCAATCAATGGGCAATGCAAAAAATTAAATCAGAATAAAAATACAATGAAAAAACCTGGAAAAGAAAAATAACATGCATTCAATGTTTTTTCTTACCTTTAGATGTCTTCACCATCCGATTCCAGGGGTCTCAAGAAGCTCTCAAACCAATCCACAATCCAAAATAGCAACGGGCCACAGGTAAAGTCCAAAGTCCTTTTCTTCTTTATTTGCCTTCATCTGTTAATTGTGATCCATTTGTGGATCTTCTTTCTTCTTCTTCTATATGTTCTTCTTTATCTGTATCTTCTTCATCTTCATCGGCATTGTATTCCTATTGGGGAGGAGGTCTTCCCTCCTCAGCTTCTTGCCATCAAATGAGGCTGCACAGGCTTTTATATGGCCTGTGACGTCACATTTGAGTGGCAAATGGTTCACACGCCATCTGATTGGCTGTGAAAACCATGTGCCCTTTTTTTTATGAGTGAAGCCAGCCAATCAGAATGGCTGTGCTTCCTTTCCCTTTAACATGACGTCACAAAATCCAACATGGCTGCCATCATGTTACTTCAGCCAATCAGATTGTGAGATGTATATCCCCAATCTGATTGGTTGTAATAGACCATGTTTCAGAGTCCATTTTGGGAAAGGATGTGACCAAAAAGAGAACATGGTCTACTACAACCAATCAGATTGGGGATATACATCTCCCAATCTGATTGGCTGAAATAACATGTGACTGTGGCCATGTGGGTTTGGTGATATCATGTTAAAGGGAAAGGAAGCACAGCCATTCTGATTGGCTGGCTTCACTCCCTTTACATGACGTCATACCCCCCCCCCCAAAAAAAAATTGGATATCCCATAATTATGGGGCCATATGTGCATGCATGTGGGAATAGCCAAATTTCCTCTTATAGCGAATTGCGATGTACAGTATTAGATGGCTCTTTAAAATTACTATGGGCTATTCCAGCGGTGCGCAAACTGGGGGGCACGCCCCCCTGGGGGGGCCAAGATTGTTTAGGGGGGCGCAGGAAGCGGCGGCGATTTTGCCAGGAGCAGAGAAAAAAGCAGTCTGTAACTGCAATTTTTCTTTTGGCCATTAGGTGTCGCTGTTCTACACAGCTGCATCTCCTTGCTTCTTGCATCAGCGTGTGTGACATGGGGAGAGGGGGTGAGTGAGACTGGGACATGGGGGGGGGGTGAAACTGGGACATGGGGGGGTCAAACTGGGACATGGGGGGGGTGAAACTGGGACATGGGGGGTGAAACTGGGACATGAGGGAGTGAAACTGGGACTTGGGGGGGTGAGACTGGGACATGGGGGGGGTGATACTGGGACATGGGGGGTTGAGACTGGGACATGGGGGGTTGAGACTGGGACATGGGGGGGTGAGACTGGGACATGGGGGGGTGAGACTGGGACATGGGGGGGTGAGACTGGGACATGGGGGGGTGAGACTGGGACATGGGGGGGTGAGACTGGGACATGGGGGGGGTGAGACTGGGACATGGGGGGGTGAGTGTGAGACTGGGACGTGGGGAGGGAGTGTGAAACTGAGACGTGGGGAGGGAGTGTGAGACTGAGACGTGGGGATGGAGTGTGAGACTGGGACGTGGGGGGGTGAGACTGGGACATGAGAGTGTGAGACTGGGACATGGGGAGGGAGTGTGAGACTGGGACATGGGGAGGGAGTGTGAGACTGGGACATGGGGAGGGAGTGTGAGACTGGGACATGGGGAGGGAGTGTGAGACTGGGACATGGAGAGGGAGTGTGAGACTGGGACATGGGGAGGGAGTGTGAGACTGGGACATGGGGAGGGGGAGAGAGTGACATGGGGAGGGGGGTGAAAGAGCTACATGGGGAGGGGGGTGAAAGAGCTACATGGGGGGGGGTGAAAGAGCTACATGGGGAGGGGGGTGAAAGAGCTACATGGGGAGGGGGGTGAAAGAGACATGGGGAGGGGGGTGAAAGAGAGACATGGGGAGGGGGTGAAAGAGAGACATGGGGAGGGGGGTGAAAGAGAGACATGGGGAGGGGGGGTGAAAGAGAGACATGGGGATGAGAGAGACACTGGAGGGAAGGAGAGAGACACTGGCGGGAGGGAGAGAGACACAATGGCTGGAGGGAGAGTGCGAGAGTGACACTGGGGGGAGGGAGAGACAATGGCTGGAGGGAGAGTGAGAGACACTGGGGGGAGGGAGAGAGTGAGAGACAACGAGGGGAGGGAGAAAGAGAGAGACACACTGGGGGGAGGGAAAGAGAGAGTGGGAGACACTGAGGGGAGGGATAGAGAGACACTGGAGGGGGAGTGAGAAATACAGGGAGAGAGAGAGACTGGGAGAGAGGTCCTGAGAGGTTCTAATGTGGCGGGAGGAGAGATTAATAATACAGCAGAAATGGGGACGCTATTAGACAAATATCATAATATTTATTATGTGATGTAATTTGTGTTATAAATACTTTTTTTGTAGACGCGTGGCGGGGGCGTTAGAAAGCTGCTTCGCCCTCATTGGCTGAACCAGCTCACGTGCGCTGACATCATGTGATTTTGATTACATTAGGCAGGGGGGCCCGAGAAATTTCATGGATGAAAAGGGGGGCTCGGCATAAAAAGTTTGCTCACCCCTGGCCGCTATTCAATTAAATTCTCCACTGTATTCTTGTTAAATCAAGCCTAAACAAGCCAAAATTTATATATTAATGTGATACAGGGTTTACGATCTTTAACCATTTATATTGTGGTATACCAGCATAATTTATGGTTTCCCTCATTTATATAAATACCTATATTAATTTACTTAGAATTACATTAATATTTAAATTTCAATGAACACGTGTTTCTATTGTGTTACTCTAATTGTATTTATTATGTTCTCTATGTCAATTCCGTAATTTATTTTCATTAATCAATTGATTCACATTTCTTATCATTAAGATTAGTCCCTATTAAGTGGTTGCCAAACACAGATTTCCAAAATGTATAATCAGTGTGGTTCTCTTTTGATTGGACTCTGGTACTATTTAAACCATATGGTTGTCAGTAAAGTCCATCCCCTGATGATGAAATCCGCCTTTACGGAAGAAACGCGTAGGGTCACGTGGTGCGAGTGAACTACGGTGGCCAATCTTGACGCCGGAGAGTAAAGCTGTTGCTATTGCCCTAGTGAATTGGGAACCTATGAACTGGGAACATTTCTACTGCATATCCGGGTTGCAGGAGGACCATACAGACGGTGACACCAGCAGTGGAGTTCCAAAGGAAAACCTCCCACGACGGAGCTAGCAGAACAGCGGTTTGGAGATTCAAAAGTTTGCGCACCCCTGCTCTAGTCAACCATTGTGTCATATTTGGTGCCGATATATTCTTCCAGTTTGAAGCAATGCACAAACTGGCGGCTAATTAAATGTTCAGAATCTTCTTTCTTTTTTTAACAAGCAGACAACAGTATACATTTATCTACACTAGAGAGAGGCAGACACAGAATAGGGAGAGAGAGACAGAGAGAATGGGGAGAGAGAGACCATATCGGATGAGCGGAGAGAGAATGGAGGGAAGGAGGGGAAGGAGAGAATGGAAGGAAGGAGGGGGAAGGAGAGAATGGAGGGAAGGGGGAGGAGAGAATGGGGGGAAAGGGGGAAGGAGAGAATGGAGGGAAGGGGGAGGGAGAGAAGGGGGGAAGGAGAGAATGGAGGGAAGGAGGGGAAGGAGAGAATGGAAGGAAGGCGGGGGAAGGAGAGAATGGAGGGAAGGGGGAGGAGAGAATGGGGGGAAAGGGGGAAGGAGAGAATGGAGGGAAGGGGGAGGGAGAGAAGGGGGAAGGAGAGAATGGAGGGACACAGACACACAGACAAAGGGGGACGGGGGTCACACAGACCCACACACACAGGGACACACCCACAGGGACACA
>NC_134484.1:429957120-429972120 GCF_040206685.1 Ascaphus truei | reverse complement strand
TTTAAGGACACTCCCTTTAAGTACACTCGCGAGTAAGGACATATCGCCCAATAGGCAAATGGCAGCTCGCGCATGCGCCTGTCAGCACGTCCTGAACAGCAATACCGGCTCCCTACCTGAACCGAAGTTGTGCGCAAGCGGGGAGACTGTAGAGCCTGTTACACATGCGTTATTTACATCACTTATGCACGTATATGACGATTGCAGTACAGTACATGCATCGAGAAGTGGAAGAAAGGGAGTGCTTCACTTTAAGTACATTTTCGCTTTACATACATGCTCCGGTCCCATTGCGTACGTTAATGCGGGGTATGCCTGTATACACACAAGTGTATATAATCAAAAAAATAACTTAAACCAAGGGGGAAAAAATTATATACAGGGGAGAAAAAAGTAATACCCAAAATGAGTAGTCAGAACAGCAAGATGCATGGAGTAGCTATGGTCATAGTTCACAAGCAAACAGAAACATGGTTTTGCATAGTTGCAGAGTGCCAGTACTGGAGGAAAATCCAGACACACATAGGTGTAAGTTCCACATAGACTGATAATCCCAGGCAGCAGGGGAAATAATACTCAGCTGTCACAGGTTAGCGAAGGGGATCAGTCCTAGGTGATTAGGCTCCAGTGTTTGCTCGTAACAGGTCTAAAAAATCCATCAGCGCTGCATCAAACAATAAGAGTCACGCCAGGAAAATCACATGTAGCTGCCAATAGCTAACACTCAACGCGTTTCAGCCTTGGGGGCCTTCATCCCGGAGTGATTAAAAAATAGTGGAGGCTAGCTAGGCTTTATACCATGTTCTATCAGAAAATTTGCATCGTCGTCACATGTCCTCAGCCAATTACAATTAATTTAGCAGAGGGCGGCATCATCTGTACAGGTGCCCAAATTGAAGCAATCAGTGCTGATGCATCTAGGGAAGGGGAAATCCCCAGAAGCAGTGTTGTGACTCTCTTATACATGCGCAGACACTCCCAGTTGTGGCGTCCGATCCAAAAGTCAAAGTGACGTCAGCGGAACAATGTAAACGCAGAGGCAGCATATGTAAAGTTCCTATCTCCTGGCTTATAAGCCATAAGTGACATCATCAGATCATGATATACTGGCACATGCAGCATGTTTATCTAGATGCTAAAAGTCAGGAAGTGAGAGATACATAGATGTTAGACACTCAGGACTCAAATATAGCATACACACATTCAAATATATAAATCAAAAAGAAAAGGAGGTGGGGGGAGAAAGGGGGGGAACCCCGCAATACATTATAGTGAGCAAATATAAAATAAATAACTAGTAGTTTAAAAAGATAAATAGTAAAACAGAGGAGGGAAAATAAGAAGGAGACAGTGGAGAGGACAGACAGCTCAGCATATACAGTACAGAAAAAAATGAACAGAACAATGCTGAGATCCTGTAGATCCCCAAGTTAAGCTAAGTAGTAAGTCTCACATAATAAGATAATAAGACTATATACAACTACAGAAACATAGCAAACCCAAGGGAATCATTCATTCCCTTGGGTTGCATGGTATTGAGAAGAACAATCCAGCGGCATTCCTTTTTAAGAAGGGCTTTTTCTAAATCCCCACCCCTAATGCCAAGGGATACTTTATCAACTGCGAATGCTGAGATACAAGTACTATCTGAGGCATGACACTGTAAAAAGTGTCTTGCCACAGAAGTGATTTTTTTGAAGTTATCCAAGTCCCGCTGAGCTGATCTGATGTTCCTAGAATGTTCTAATATCCTGAACCGAAGTTCGCGGGTGGTCATGCCTATGTATTGCAGTTGGCAGGGACAGGTTAAACAATAAATGACTCCCTTTGATTTGCAATTAAGGGTTTAGCCAATTTTGTAGTTTTTTGTTTGATCGCTGTTGGAAAAATTGTCGGTCTGCAACATCTATTTACAGGCCGAACAATTACTACATTTAGAAAAGCCCTTTTTTCTAATCGTGAGGAATGTCTCGCTTGTGTGGGGAATATAATGACTGTGTACAAGGCGGTCTTTCAAATTGGGGGACCGCCGGCTTGTTAAATTGACCCTATCACCTACTACATCCCTGAGTTCCCCATCAGTGCATAGAACAGGCCAATGTTTCTGGAGAATAGATTTAAGATCTCCCCATCTGTCATTATAGGTACCAATAAAACGAGTTTTAAAATCACTGGACTTCTTTTTTGGTTGTAATAATGTTTCACGCTTATTCATCACACTATGTTGATATCCCTGATGAATATTTTTCCTGCTGTAACCTCTAAATGCAAATCTATCACGCATCTCAATAGCCCTAGACTCAAAGCATTCCTCTGTAGAGCAGTTACGTTTTAACCTCAGAAATTCACCAAAAGGAATGCCCTGAATCTGATGCTGCTGGTGGAAGCTGGAGGCATGCAAAATGGAGTTGGTAGAAGTAGACTTCCTGAAAATGTCCGTACCTATATTACCAACACCATCTATGAAAATCCTGAGATCCAAGAAGTCAATCGATGTGGAGCTGGACTTACAGATAAGTCTAATGTTGAGTTTGTTGTGGTTGAGCACATCGACGAAACTCCTAAACTCCACAGCAGAGCCCTGCCAGAGAATAAGAATATCGTCGATGTATCTCAACCACAACAAAACATGCGAGGTCAAGTGAAGATTTTCCTCGCAAACAAAAAACTACAAAATTGGCTATACCCTTAATTGCAAATCAAAGGGAGTCATTTATTGTTTAACCTGTCCCTGCCAACTGAAATACATAGGCATGACCACCCGCGAACTTCGGTTCAGGATATTAGAACATTCTAGGAACATCAGATCAGCTCAGCGGGACTTGGATAACTTCAAAAAAATCACTTCTGTGGCAAGACACTTTTTACAGTGTCATGCCTCAGATAGTACTTGTATCTCAGCATTCGCAGTTGATAAGTATCCCTTGGCATTAGGGGTGGGGATTTAGAAAAAGCCCTTCTTAAAAAGGAATGCCGCTGGATTGTTCTTCTCAATACCATGCAACCCAAGGGAATGAATGATTCCCTTGGGTTTGCTATGTTTCTATAGTTGTATATAGTCTTATTATCTTATTATGTGAGACTTGCTACTTAGCTTAACTTGGGGATCTACAGGATCTCAGCATTGTTCTGTTCATTTTTATCTGTACTGTATATACTGAGCTGTCTGTCCTCTCCACTGTCTCCTTATTTTCCCTCCTCTGTTTTACTATTTATCTTTTTAAACTACTAGTTATTTATTTTATATTTGCTCACTATAATGTATTGCAAGGTTCCCCCCCTTTCCCCCACCCCCCTCCTTTTCGATTTATGTATTTGAATGTGTGTATGCTATATTTGAGTCCTGAGTGTCTAACATCTATGTCTCTCTCACTTCCTGACTTTTAGCATCTAGATAAACATGCTGCATGTGCCAGTATATCATGATCTGATGATGTCACTTATGGCTTATAAGCCAGGAGATAGGAACTTTACATATGCTGCTTCTACGTTTACATTGTTCCGCTGACGTCACTTTGACTTTTGGATCGGGACGACTCAACTAGGAGTGTCTGCGCTTGTATAAGAGAGTCACAACACTGCTTCTGGGGATTTCCCCTTCCCTAGATGCATCAGCACTGATTGCTTCAATTCGGGCACCTGTACAGATGATGCCGCCCTCTGCTAAATTCATTGTAATTGGCTGAGGACATGTGACGACGATGCAAATTTTCTGATAGAACATGGTATAAAGCCTAGCTAGCCTCCACTATTTTTTAATCACTCCTGGATGAAGGCCCCCAAGGCTGAAACGCGTTGAGTGTTAGCTATTGGCAGCTACATGTGATTTTCCTGGCGTGACTCTTATTGTTTGATGCAGCGCTGATGGATTTTTTAGACCTGTTACGAGCAAACACTGGAGCCTAATCACCTAGGACTGATCCCCTTCGCTAACCTGTGACAGCTGAGTATTATTTCCCCTGCTGCCTGGGATTATCAGTCTATGTGGAATTTACACCTATGTGTGTCTGGATTTTCCTCCAGTACTGGCACTCTGCAACTATGCAAAACCATGTTTCTGTTTGCTTGTGAACTATGACCATAGCTACTCCATGCATCTTGCTGTTCTGACTACTCATTATTTTTGGTATTTGCTGATCAGGGTATGAGTTTGGGTATTACTTTTTTCTCCCCTGTATATAATTTTTTTCCCCCTTGGTTTAAGTTATTTTGTTGATTATATACACTTGTGTGTATACTGTATAGGATTATTGATGTCTTACTTTTCCTTGTGCCTTTAGTTACACATTATATTTTGTAGCGAGGTTTTTTTCTCCAAGGGGTTTTTTCTTTGTTCCATCTAGCTTTTTTGTGTTAATTTATATTATTTATCTGCAACATTTTTTAGACACAATTTAGTTATTGGTTCATTTATTAGCATCTATCTTGAGAGAGTCACTACCTATGTATTTTCAGCTGCCATTAGTATGTTCATGTTTTTAAGTTAGTGTTTCTTGCTGCTCTATTAATAAAATCTTGTTCATTATCTGCTTTGACAGAGCATCTGGGTCTTTTTGCTATATTCTATATTATTATTTTGGTGGTATATTATAGAGTGCTATCTAAGGGGATTGTCTTTGTCTCTTTTGTGTGTTTTATAAATGTACTTATCCCCCAGCACCAGCAGTCTACCCTAATTATTTCATTTCTGACTTTTTGGGTTTATTTTTTATACTTAATTAGTCAGTGTTATTTGGGGACTGGTTTAACCACTTACATATAGTGTGAGCAACATACTTTTTTGTGTGTTTGATATATATATATATATCTATATATATATATATATATATATAGATATATATATATATATATCTATATATACACACACACACATAAACAGTATTCGACAATTAATGATAACCACACGCCAATGGCGAGGGCATTTAGGCTGCTGCGGCTCTGAATTCCCCTGTTCACGCCAAAATTTTCAAATTTTTTTTTTTAAAAGAAATAAATAAATCCTCTCCCTGATTGGTCTGACGGAGGGGGCGCACGCAAAGTTGGTTGCTTGGCTGCTGGATCCAGCGCGTCCCTGTCAGGCCACTTTTCCCATCGGGCCGTGCCCGTGCGGATGTCCCGCGCAGACCCCCACATAGCCCCGATGTCCCGCACATGCCCGCGCAGGCCCACACATAGCCCCGATATCCCGCACATGCCCACACATAGCCCAGATGTCCCCCGCAGGCCCCCACATAGCCCCGATGTCCCCCGAAGGCCCCCACATACCCCGATGTCCCCCGCAGGCCCACGATGTCACCCGCAGGCCCCAGATACCAACATGCCTCTGGTGAGTGGGACTCCCCGCTCCGTTTCTTGTAGTGTGTGTGTGTGTGTGTGAGAGAGAGGGTGTGTGTGTGAGAGAGGGTGTGTGTGTGTGAGAGAGGGTGTGTGTGTGTGTGAGAGAGGGTGTGTGTGTGAGCGAGAGGGTGTATGTGAGCGAGAGGGTGTGTGTGAGCGAGAGGGTGTGTGAGCGAGAGGGTGTGTGAGCGAGAGGGTGTGTGTGAGTGAGAGGGTGTGTGTGTGTGAGAGAAAGGGTGTGTGAGTGAGTGTGTGTGTCTGTGAGTGAGTGTGTGTGTCACCCTCTCCCTGTGTCACCCTCTCCCTCTCCCTCCATAACTTAACTAATTTACCTAGTGTATGCTGTTTAACATCTCCCTCCCTTCCCCCCCCACCTTTCCCTAAAAAATCTTACACAGGATGTCTTTATTTTTTAAATCTGATGCTTCACTTAGACGTTATAAGCAGTTGAAATAGTAAGTGTCCAGGGGGTTACAATGAAACTCTCTTAAGAGCCCAGCTTGCTTAGGTAGCCAACAGAAAGCCCCCGTTTCAGTACAAAAAAAATAAAGAAATACGGGGACTCCTGCTTAAAGGTGGCATTGCATGCAAGATGGAAATGTGTACAACAAAAGACGCGGGGGCCCAATGCTACAAGATGGAAATGTGTCAATTCATTGTTTCAAAATGTTAAGTTTTTACAGAACTCTGGATTGATTATTGCATTAAATATTGGCCTAATGGATTAAACCAAAGTACTGTAACAATAAAATAATATAAAATAATGTAACATTTTGAAAAAGATATTCCTTCATAATGTCTTACCTTGTACAACAACCTGGCTCCCTGGTACGTAAAACTGCTGTGTGCCATCTGCAGACTGTGTTGCATACTGCACAATAGTAGCTCCTTGCTGGGGATTTCCTGAATTTGCCATTGTTAATGTCTGTAATCCCTGGACTCCATCTGATGCTGAATTAGCAATCTGAATGGTTCCTCCTTGGGCTATAGCAACTTAAAAAAAAAAAAAAAAATACATAAACAAAATGTCTCAAGGAATAAAACATATAAAACAAATCAATTTGAAGTCAAATCTTGTGTTGAAATCCTCGCTCTCACACACGCAAAAAATATGCAATCTAGAGAACACAGTGGTATGCAGATTTTTAAGTGACAAAGAATTAGTTCAAACAAAAGTATAGGTTGGGTTACATAAACATTCAATGGGAGTTTCCGTGGATTAATGTCTCGATCCTCACTATGGCAGTTTAATGAATGAATGACCCTCATTGTCTATGTGGGCAGAAGTGAGTGTGTAGAAAATGACTGTGTATGTGGGCAGAGGTGAGCGTCCAGGGACATTTAAACGCGGCCGTTCCATCTCCAAGTCGCTGCACCAGTTTAGCCACTGGACACTTCATCGCCTGGACAGTTCTCCTCTGAGACATTTCACCACCACCATTTTCCCACGGCTGTCCTAACCTAATATTAAGTTAATTCAGGGGCATCGGGGGGAAATGCAGGGGGATCCTAACCCCTAACATTAAGGTAAACAGGTGGCAACAAAATGGTCAAGGTGAATTGTTGCACAGCGGCTAACTAAAGGGGTCAAAACGGCTGCAGTGAATTGTCCCATTGCAGAGGAAAGTGTGTAGGAAATAACAGTGTGTATGTGGGCAGGGGCACAGAGTATGTGAACAAGAGACAATAGAAAGGCTGATAAAGCCTAGCCCGTCGGTCGCTATCCTTCATCACAGTATAAGTCCTGTTAGATATAGGCTCTGTGCAGGATAAACTCTTTCATAAGGCCTAGCCTGTTATTGCAGCCTGGATGCATCGTTACTGTATCTGGGGACAGGCTTAGCAACAACCTGAAATCGCACAACCATTCCTTGCTTGACTGGATTCTCTCCTCAAATCCCAGCAGAATCCAATCCTCTGGCATCCTTCCTGACATTTTCAGTGACCATGCAATAATGTACTGTGTAAGGAAAATCAAACCGTCCCAATCAAGCCCTAAAGTTCTCCTCACTAGAACATGTAGAAACTTTAACCCACAACAGTTTCTGGATGACCTTACCAACTGCCCTTGGCACAGAATTGATTTAATTCCCGACCATGATTCTGCGCTCGACTATTTCCAATCAGAGTTCTTAAAACTCTGTGATACTCATGCTCCTCTACGCAGAATAAGGGTACTGGGCCCACCTTCCATGGGTTACACCTGACCTTATAGCACTCTACCAGTTCAGGGATGCCTTGTGGAAAAGCTACAAAGTAACTTGCACTACCAAGGATCTCAATCACTACAGATGCATGCGGAACATGTGCACAAGGCAAACAAGGCATGCAAAAGCACAATATTACTCTGATAATCTCCTCCAGAATACATCAAACCCAGCTAACTTCTGGAAGGTTATCAACATATTCCAGCCTTCTAACCATCAACAGCCAAGTAATATTACTAAGGGGGATATTACTCTGACAAACCCCACCGACATTGCAAATGCATTCAATGATTACTTTGTGAGGTGTGCTACTAACTTATTAGGAAAACGCAACCCAAACCACAAACCTGAATCTCAAACTGGGAGTACCAATATAGCCCCACCCCCTCCCAACACAGCCCACAATTTTCAATTTGGCCCAGTATCCGAAGAGGAGATTACACAATCGCTCCTCAAATTAAAACTAAGCAGCCAATGTGGACCTGACCCACTACAATCTAGGTTCCTAAGACTTGGTGCCCCAGCAATTGCCAAACCAATTGCTTCCATAGTCAACTCTATCCTGACTGCAGGCCATATCCCTAAGACCTGGAAAACTGCCAGAGTTGTCCCAATCTTCAAAAGTGGGGACAAAAACACTGTCTCAAACTACAGGCCAATCTCCCTTCTCCCAATCCTATCCAAAGTCATGGAAAAATGTGTCCACTCCCAATTAAGCGATTACTATAACAAGACAAATTTCCCTAGCCAATTCCAATCTGGCTTTCGCCCCTAACACTCTACTGTAACTACCCTGCTAAAAGTTTGCAATAAAATCCAGTGTGGAATGGAACGGGGTCAACTCACTGGTGCAATATTTCTAGATTTTGTAAAGGCTTTTGATACTGTTGATCATGCTATCCTGCTTAACAAACTCAAGAGCTCTGGAATAGGGAAGCATGCTTTAAACTGGTTTCAGTCCTACCTATCGGGTATATCCCAACATGTGTCCATCTCAGGCTCTAAATCCAACCCCCTGGATATCACCTGTGGTGTCCCGCAAGGCTCTGTTCTGGGGCCCCTACTCTTCTCAGTGTTCATTAATGATCTTCCCACAGCTTGTAAGGAAGCCTCAATACACATGTATGCAGATGACACAATCCTATATGCACACAACCATAGCCTCTCTGACCTTGAACACATTCTTCAGTCTGACTTTATGAAACTCGAAAACTGGATTTCCCAAAACAAACTGTTTTTAAACACTGACAAGACTGCAACAATGGTATTTGGGACCAAGACTACATTTTTAAAGCTTCCAGTGACTGAGCTCCAGATCAGAGCCAACGCTTACACCACCCTAACTCCTGTTACTAGTTTTAAATACCTGGGCATATGGTTTGACTCCCACTTAACATTCGGGATGCACATTGATACCCTGACATCCAAAACCTATGCCAAACTAGGTGTACTTTACAGGAACAAATCCTCCCTAAGCCTGCTGGTCAGAAAGCGTATTGCACAGCAGATGCTAATGCCAATTATCGACTATGGAGACATAGTATATGGCTCGGCACCCCAAACCCACCTTGGCAAACTTGACACCCTCTACAATTCAATTTGTCGTTTCGTTCTCCAATGCAATTACAACACACATCACTGCGAAATGCTCAAAGAACTAGATTGGTCATCACTCGAGTCTAGGCGCAAAGTTCACCTTTCCTGTCTTGCATTCAAATACTTTCTGGGCAAGCTACCCAACTATCTGAACAAGCTTCTCACCCCTACCACATGCAGCACTTATCATCTGAGATCTGACTCCAAAAGATGCTGGTTAATTGACCAGCACCTGGCTGATTAGAGGTGTTAGTAAAAGCCTGCCTCTGAAACAGGAAGTGAGACTCCTTAGCTCACATGTGAGCTGAACTAGGAGACAGAGCAGAGGTTCCTGAGTCTCCCAGGTGAGACTGACCGAGAGAACACAGATCTCTGGAGCTGACAAATAAGACTTCTAAACCTGGATGCTGATTATCCGGAGAAAAGGCAGCAACCCAGCAAACAGGTAAGACTTTATTTTCCAATGACTGTTGTCTATATATACATATCTATATGACTTGGGCTGATGAATAGCTTGGGTAGCCACCCAGTTAAAAGGGCTGGAATATAAGGATACATATATGCCAAAGTGGGGCAGGTTTTGTTTGGCTCACTATTTCTCTTAAGTTGCTCTTTGCTGTGTTTAAAGCGACAGCCACAATAAAGCCTTATTTAATTTCACCTTAAAACAGTATCCATTGTGTACCTCTGCACATGTCCTCTTACATAAATAATGTATACCCTGTGCAATTATGTAACTGTATTTGTAACCATGTATTATTTGTCATTAACTATGCCCAGGACATACTTGAAAACGAGAGGTAACTCTCAATGTATTACTTCCTGGTAAAACATTTTATAAATAAATAAATAAATAACCTGAGGGTGTCTGTCTTGGGGGGATACTGGCTGGGTTACATGAACTAAATGTGATGCCTGTCAGTATCAGACCTGCCCTGTTATGGAGCAGGGTTACAAGCCACACCCTGGAGATAGATACTGACACTCTCCCAGAAGTTAGACAGTCTGTCTCCCATCCCGATGTATGATCCTGTGTGCCATCAGGGATAAAGGAGCTTGATGGGGCATACAGGGCCTTATACAAGGGGATTGTTGCTCCAGAAGTATGGATGCTGTGAACCTGTCTATGCATTTATAAAACCACGTTGGACTATATCATGTGGCTATTTTCTGGGTCCTTATATGAGTGCCAGTGTGGACCATCCTGGTTACACCAGGATCCTCACTGGATGGAGGCGCTGCAGCATTGAAGAATAGTACCAAGAACCTGTCCTGATGTCTAGCCATACCACCGCGGAGTATCTCAAGACCTCCTGTTACAGCTGCACAGGTATGCACCGCACCAACAACACAGGGTAGCAGCAAGATCTCACACAGGGTGGGGGAAAAGGTGCTACACATACAAGGTGGCATGAGTAAAGGAAAGACAGTTTGCATTAAATACAAAGACTCAAAAAACACATTTTGAGAAATGTTCATTTTGTGAGATCTAAAATGAAGTTAGGAAACAAAATTCTAAATTGGTATGACAGATTTATTTCAAGGCATTAAGTAATGCCATGTCAGCTATTGTGAATGCATGGGATAATACTAGAGGTTCCCATTTCACTTTCTAACAATTCTTTTTAATACTAGGTTAATTCTACAGTGTATATTCACCTAAGTGCGGCTGTCTGGGCCGTTTTCGGACGAAAATTCCCATTGAAGTCAACCCAAACAGCTGCTTTGGTGCATAAAGAATAAGGCCTTTTGTGCAGTTTAACCACTGTAAGACATGTGAATACAGCAAGTATGGATATGTGTGGAATACCTGCAGATGCAGGTACACTTATAAATATTATATCTTTGCTGTACTTTGTGATCCAGTGCTAATGTTGGATATTTTGGTGATTAGCTGGCACAAGCTTATCATGAATGCGTTTTCAGCAACACATCTAAGTTGGAACATAGATGCACACACACACAGTGACACACACAGTGACACACACACACAGTGACACACACACACAGTGACACACACACACCACCTGTGCTGCCTCTACTCTGTCTGGTCTGGTGGCTCTGCTATCTCACCGACACAGTAGGTAAAATGCCGGCTGCAGCCCCATTAGATGGGAGCGGTCACGTGACCACTCCTCCGCTCCCCCAAGCGGCAAAATTTCAAACTTGCCTGTCTCTTCTGATTTTCTCAGCCTCCGCACGCATCAGCACACATTAGCACGCATGCGGAGGGAGAAACTATAGCCGCGCTGATTACAGATGCAGGGGCTTTGTGCATCTGTTAGCGCGGCTCAGCCCGCCTCAGCGACGCTGATTCCACTATGTCCTAGGCTTAAGACTACATTCTTTCAAAAAAAACTTTGTCTCTGGACAGGTAAAATATTATATATCTCATGCTAAGAATAAGAAGCATCCCCCAATACATGCACTAGATTATTACTAGATCTTCACAAGCAGTGCCTACTATCAAAACATTTTTGATTAATTATTGGCCCATTGATAGCCAGATTGGCAATCAGTGTCCCCCGTTGAGGCCCTGTTTGTATTGTAATGTTTGTTTTATTGAATTGTGATTTTATTTTTTAAGCATCAAAAATGGGCAAAAGCACAAGTAGCCTGTAGCCATATTTAGCTAGTATTGCTTTTGCCCATATGTGTGTGTGGTGTTGGGGGTAGAGGGAGTGGGGGATGGGGGTAGTTGTCCCGGGTAGGCAGCGGGAGAAGTTCACCCCTTAACTACCAAAGCGGTTACTAACCACAAAGGTAATTAAGGGGTTACTGGCAAGTATCTAGCTTTTTTACTTTAATGTTGGTGCCAATAAAGACAAAGATGAGGACAGCTTCATCCTGGCAGGGGTAAGTACAAATTTTATTTATTATAGGGTTGCTGGCTGTGTGTTTTTAAATGGGCAAAGGTGCTATTAGCCATATAACGTTGATTGTAATGTATTTGATTGTACTGCATTTGATTGATTGTATTGAGGGGGTGGGTGAAGAAGTGGGTAGCGGGAGGGGTTAACCCCTTCATTACATTAGCGGTAGTAACATCAAGGTAATTAAGGGGTTAACCCCTCCCGCAACCCTCCTGGGAGGCCTAACCACCAGTACTGGGGCAACTACCCCATTCACCCACTCACTTTACCCCAACAAACCGGTTACTTCTGTTAAACCCCTTCATTACCTTAGCAGCTGGCCACTAAGGTAATGAAGCTACTCTTATTATTATTTTAATTACATAGTATTGAAGTAGGGGATTTCCGGAGCTGAACCACATTCATTTCAGGTCCGGGGAGCCCCCAGCTCTAATACTATGTAATTAAAATAAAAACAAAGCAATTGCCTGTTAAAGCTGTGCAGCGAGAGGGACCGATTCTGTCTGCTCTCACTGCACAGCTCTTCCAACTGGTGCACAGTGGGAGTTCCATTCAGAAGCAGAGACCCCCGTTGTGTTAATCCTGATGGAAAATTCACCCCTGCTCTGCACCTGGCTGTGATCACTCCAGCTTGGTCCACAGTTCACCCGCTCAAGTGCAGGGCAGGGTGGAGATAAATCTGAGTGCATCTGTACACCTAGTGCTTTAGCGCACTTATCTTTGTAAATACCCTTTTCTGTTTTGTGTGTTATATCATTTAGTGACTGTGCTCTTTTTACATGAAGTAAAAGAGAAGTGGCGCCAGTACTGAACCATGAGTCAGTTCATTTAAAATTATAGCTCAATCTGAATATGTTACATTTATGATAACTACCTATCCTTAAACCAGTTATCTTGTTTAATACATTTAAATCAGTTAAATAAACTTTTACCATTCAAACCAGAATGTCCATCACCAAAGAGCACAACATGGCAAACTATTGCAAAAAAAGAAAAAGGTGTATCTTTAAATTCAGAAATTCTAAACTAATGAGTTATGAGTGGTCATAACTATTTATGACATGATTATTTAAAGCAGTACCCTATATGTGTGTATAGACAAACACACAATAAAGTACTGAAACATCTACCCAAATACATACTATATTGTCCAGTGCTTGTTTGATAAATTGATGTAGGCACCGCCATCGTAGTAAGGGCAGACTGGGTTCCTTCGTCGTCAGAATTCTCTTCATCAATCCTTGGAATCACAGATACATCAGAAGACAGCTCATTCAAAATTCTTCTAAAAGACACACAATGTAATTAACGATTTTAAATAAATTAGGCTAGAAAGTCAGTATCAAGCCAATCCAGTAATTTGTCCTGTATTATAATGGAAGTAGAGAGAGAGAATCAGGTCTGGCCTGTTATGATTCTTGTAACAGAATCCTTTTCCCAACTTCTGCTTATTCTAAAAGGATTTATTAAACGTATTATATACTTATATACATACATATATGTACATATTATCATCAGGTACATTTCTGACCAACAAAATGCTTTTATTTGTGCGAGCTTTCGAGATACACTGATCTCTTCTTCTGGCTAGTCACATTCCAAGATGCACTGTTTTTGAGTAAACCCCTTGCCTGCTTTATTCAATGTAACATCGCCGGAAGAAGAGATCAGTGTATCTCGAAAGCTCGCACAAATAGAAGCATTTTGTCAGCCACAGAACGGTATCGTCTATTCATTTTTGATTATATATATATATTTATACTATAATTCTAAGTTGGATTCCGTCTGTCTGTTTGTTTGTATGTCAGAAGCATCGAAATCTCAGAAACGGCACCACGTAGCACAACGAAACTTTCATGGTACATTCTGCTGCGGATTTGTAGGTCAACGCAACTATTTTGAGCTTCCAATGTGACTCACCTCCCAAATTATGGACATTCTAAGTTTCACTTAGCTGTCCAGCAATAATGTTAGAGTAGGAGCAGGGGGCCTGTTCCTGTGTCCCCACTACCATCGGCGGACGACTCAGCCCTCCTGTTGCTAGCAGGTATATGCACCATACACCCTGTAATGGCCCCTATCTGCGATTGGGTGCGGGAAACACCGTTACACATATATAAAAAATAAATAAAAGAAACTGTCTGTCAGAGCCATAGCTCCAAGACCGTGAAACCTAGACACCTGGAACTTTACATGCATACTAAGGGGACCCTATAAGTGTGCACCTGGTGTTATTTATTATTTTGGGACGGTCGTTTTTTTTCTCTCTGCTGTTTTTAACTGCTCCGTCTCTGATTGGTTGTTTCCTCTCCGCGAGGGTGCTGATTGGTTGTTTACTCTGCACGAGGCCACTGACTGGCCTCTGCTTTGCAGGGAGGTATGTGATTGGTCGCCGCTCTGAGATTCAGGCCTTCCGAACATTCCTTAGGGTGAGGGGTGTAAGACAGGGAGAGGGAGAGGAGGGAAGGTTACTGAGGGAGTGCGTCAGTGAAGAGGTGGGTTTCACTTTAATTTGGGGTGGGAGTCTCAGTGACTGGGGACGCAGCCACTCTCACTGGACGGTGGAATTATTGATTAGGTTAAAGAGGGCGCTATTATCGATTGATACCCTGTTTCAAGTATGCAATTGAAAACATGAGTGTGTGTATGTATATGTATATATATATATCCCGACAGGGGGAAGGCCCGGGACCTCGGCAGGAAGGCCCACATAGTCCCATGCCCTCCTCCACCATTGACTCTGGGCTCCCAGTCTGTTATGGCCCTCTCTTTCCCCAGGCCCCTACCCCTCCTTCTCCCCCCCCCCTCCCCTCCTCCCTAGGTCAATGCTCATTCCCCCGGCTTACACTTTACCTCCCACACCCTTCCAGGCCCATGCATACTCCATCCCACCGGGCCCATACCTACATCCACACCCTTCCCCCAGGCCCATATCTACTCCCTCCAGGACCATACTATCCCTCATTTATCTCCTTCTCTCCACCCCT